>NC_081355.1:108500786-108750786 GCF_030684315.1 Stegostoma tigrinum
ATGGCTTTCCATACTAAGCAGAGGTTCACCTGCACATCTGCCAATGTGGTATACTGTATCCATTGTACCCAGTGTGGCTTCCTCTACATTGGGGAAACCAAGCGGAGGCTTGGGGACCGCCTTGCAGAACACCTCCGCTCAGTTCGCAATAAACAACTGCGCCTCCCAG
This sequence comes from Stegostoma tigrinum, assembly GCF_030684315.1. Taxonomy (NCBI): domain Eukaryota; kingdom Metazoa; phylum Chordata; class Chondrichthyes; order Orectolobiformes; family Stegostomatidae; genus Stegostoma; species Stegostoma tigrinum. Next base: position 108,500,956 of record NC_081355.1, read on the forward strand.
TCGCGAACCATTTCCACTCCCCCGTCTCATTCTTTAGATGACATGTCCATCATGGGCCTCCTGCAGTGCCACAATGATGCCACCCGAAGGTTGCAAGCACAGCAACTCATATTCCGCTTGGGAACCCTGCAGCCCAATGGCATCAATGTGGACTTCACCAGCTTCAAAATCTCCCCTTCCCCCACCGCATCCCAAAACCAGCCCAGTTCATCCCCTCCCCCCACTGCACCACACAACCAGCCCAGCTCATCCCCTCCACCCACTGCATCCCAAAACCAGCCCAGCCTGTCTCTGCCTCCCTAACCGGTTCTTCCTCTCACCCATCCCTTCCTCCCACCCCAAGCTGCACCTCCATCTCCTACCTACTAACCTCATCCCACCTCCTTGACCTGTCCGTCTTCCCTGGACTGACCTATCCCCTCCCTACCTCCCAACCTATACTCTCCACTTATCTTCTTTTCTCTCCATCTTCGGTCCGCCTCCCCCTCTCTCCCTATTTATTCCAGAACCCTCACCCCATCCCCCTCTCTGAAGGAGCTTTTGTGCTCCTGAGATGCTGCTGGGTTTGCTGTGTTCATTCAGCCTCACATTATCTTAACTAGGTTGGGATTGTTTTCATTAAGGTTCAGATGAATGAGGGGGGCATCATGGTAATGAGAATTAAAAAATTCAACAGGACTAGACAGCGTAGATGCAGGGAAGATGTTCCCGATGGTGGTTGTGTCCACAAAACAGGGGTCACGATCTGAGGAATCAGAGTAGGCCATTAGGACGGAGATGAGGAGGCATTTCTTCACCTAAAGAGTGGTGAACCTGTGGAATTCACCACCACAGGAAGTAATTGACGCCAAAGCATTGAATGTATTCAAGAGGCGACTAGATATAGCACTTGGAGTGAATGGGGTCAAAGGTTATAGGATCAAAGCAGGATGGGGCTATTGAGTTGGACGATCAGCCTTGATCATGAAGAATAGCGGAACAGGCTCAAAGGGCTGAATGGTTTCCTCCTGCTCCTATTTTCTATGTTTCTATTTTTGGTGGCATAGTCCAGTGGATGATTTTAGATTACATTCCCGACTCAAACAAACAATATCTGGTGAAATATACTTTGCATAAAGAAACCACAGATAATAAGGACAAACCTAAATAGTACACTTAAAGAAATAGAAAGTACTGGAGAAACTCAGCAGATCTCGCAGCTGAGAAACAAAATTGATATTCAGTCCATTATGTCATATTGGTAACCTACTGATTTAATTCCACTTTGACAACAAGTGTCACCACTCTAGCATTTATTATACTTTTCCAGATTAATCTGTTTGAGACATTGTTAGCTATTTTGGATATCCAGCAAGAATGGCTCTATTTCATTAAATCAAATCTGACACCAAAAAAAAAGAACAGGCAAAAAGTCATCTGTCAAGCCTGGCCCGTTTGAATCTTCTGGAGAAGTGGACCTTCTCTCCACCAACCTTAGGGACCTATGAACAGGAGCAGACAATTTAATCCTTCAAGACTGTTCCACAATTCAATGTGATCATGGCTAGCCTGTGACTCAAGTCCTTATTATCAACCTTTGGCCATACCCCTTAATACATTAGGTTAAGAAAAAATGTATCATTCCCTGCTTTAAAATTAACACGTTTTTAGCATCAATTGCCATTTGTAAAACAGAGTTCTGACCTTCCACCACTGTTTGTGAAGGGATTTCACCTAAATTTTACCCCTTTAAGATGTAATTTTTGGACATTGCCTCATGAGATGGCATGGTTAGTTCTCAACCAGTGGTTAGCTCTACAGCCTCACCAAACCTGGTTTCAATTCCAGTCTAGGATAATAAAATGTGAGGCTGGATGAACACAGCAGGCCCAGCAGCATCTCAGGAGCACAAAAGCTGACGTTTCGGGCCTAGACCCTTCATCAGAGAGGGGGATGGGGTGAGGGTTCTGGAATGAATAGGGAGAGAGGGGGAGGCGGACCGAAGATGGAGAGAAAAGAAGATAGGTGGAGAGGAGAGTATAGGTGGGGAGGTAGGGGCGGTAGAGGTCAGTCCAGGGAAGACGGACAGGTCAAGGAGATGGGATGAGGTTAGTAGGTAGGAGATGGAGGTGCAGCTTAGGGTGGGAGGAAGGGATGGGTGAGAGGAAGAACAGGTTAGGGAGGCAGAGACAGGTTGGACTGGTTTTGGGATGCAGTGGGTGGAGGGGAAGAGCTGGGTTGGTTGTGTGGTGCAGTGCGGGGATGGGACGAACTGGGCTGGTTTAGGGATGCGGTGGGGGAAGGGGAGATTTTGAAGCTGGTGAAGTCCACATTGATGCCATTGGGCTGCAGGGTTCCCAGGCGGAATATGAGTTGCTGTTCCTGCAACCCTCGGGTGGCATCATTGTAATCCCAGTCTGGGGTGACTGTGCAAACTCCACACAGACATTCTCCGTGTCATTGTGGGTTTCTGCTGTTTCTCTGATCTCCACCCATAATCCAAAGGTTTGCAGGTTAGCTGGATTAGCCATGGGAAATGCAGGGATGGGTCTAGGTGGAATGTTCTTTGGAGGGTTGGTGTGGACTCACTGGGTTGAATGGTTTGCTTCCACGCTGTAGGGATTCTGTGATTCTTGGACCTAAACTTAACCATAGGAAATAGTTTGCCTCAACATATATCTGTTTTTCTTAATACCTTTAAATCTTTGATGAAATTACTTGTTAACCTTCCAAATTTCATGAAATACAACCAGTTTTATAATTTCTCATCGTATCTTAATTCTTGTGTCATCATTCTGGTAAGTCTACCCTGCACTCTCTCCCTAAGGTGTAGTACCCAGAATTCCTCGGTGAACAAAAGAGAAATGGATTCTGAATTGTGGGGCACTGGCAACAGTATTTTGGGGGAAAAGAGGCCTGTTCAATTGGAAAAGGCTTCATTTGGTCCATACCAAGGCTAGAGTCCTGGTAAATCATGTAACTGCGGCTGTAGTTAGGGTTTTAAACCACTAATGGTGGGAGGAGGTTTCAATTGAAGAGAAGTTTTAAAAAAAGTTTAAGAAGAAACAAGAAAAGTTGCAGGGAAATGAGAAGGCAAATGATCGTTAAAGTATGACGGACAGGGATAGAAAAAGTGCAGCATAAGTTAGAACTAGAGTAAGTAACAATAATAAAAAGCCAATGCTTGGGTTCTTTATCTGATTGCATGCAAGATTTGTAACAAGATAGAAGAATTATTGGCACAACTAGAAATAAATGAATCTGACTTGATAGCTACAAGGAAGATGTATAAATCAAGCAATAATGAAAGTTTTGAGAAGATTTGTAGCTCAGGTTGAGGTTCTGGATGTGAGTTTGCTCGCTGAGCTGCAAGGTTAGTTTTCAGAGGTTTCATCACCATTCTAGGTAACATCATCAGTGAGCCTCCGACGAAGCTTCGTCGGAGGCTCACTGATGTTACCTAGAATAGTGACGAAACGTCTGAAAACTAACCTTCCAGCTCAGCAAGCAAACTCACATCCAGAATAATGAAATTGTGTAAGAAAGGCACTGCAGTCATAATGGATAATCTTAATCAGCATATTGACTGGAAAAATCAGATGAGCAAGGGTAACATAGAGTATAAGTTTGTAGAGTGCAGGGGCGGCATGGTGGCAAGGTGGTTAGCACTGCAGCCTCACAGTGCCAGGGGCCTGGGTTCAATTCCATCCTCAGGCAACTGTATGTGTGTGGAGTTTCTATGTTCTCCCTGTGTCTGTGTGGGTTTCCTCTGGGTGTTCTGGTTTTCTTCCACAGTTCAAAGATGTGCAGCCTAAGTGGACTGGCCATGCTAAATTTCCTGCAGTGTTCAGATATGTGTAGATTAGGTGTGTTAATGGGAGGTGGCTTTGGGTGGGATGTGCCGAGGGTTGATGTGGACTTGTTGGGCTGAAGGGCCTGTTTCCATGCTGTAGGGAATCTATAACTAGGGCTTTGTAGAATTCAAGCATTTATTCCACCCCTCTACCCTATAATTTAGTTACAACTGCCTGCATTCCTTTAGTCGCTTTGAATTTTTTTTTGTACCTGTACATGACATTTTAAAGATCTATGAACAACAGCCCCCAATTTTCTTTGGATGTTAATTTGGGACCTTTCATAGTCACACTATTTTCTAGATAAATTCAGAAAAATTCTGCCACTAATTTAGGAAAAGCTTTTGAGTCCTGCCTTTCCCAGTAATCTTGGCATCTCACACTTTAACTGGAAATAGCTTCCTCGCTCAGAAACTTGTCTGACTCTCTTTCAAGGGGCCATAGCAAATTAATAATCACCAGATGCTTTGATAATCTGCTTCTGCAGGCATTGTCTGTGATAAATACCTGCTAAAGTCTAGTCTAGCACAAATCCAACCTGATCAAATCTAGTCTTTTCATCAGTTTAAAACATTAATCGTGTCTCCACTACGGCTAGATTCTTCCAAAAAGAGATTTCCTTGAATCTATTTTGACAATCAAATCTCTCAAAATTAGTTAGGATATTGACTGCTCTTCTCTGTATCTTCTCCAGCCCTCAGAATCACTTAAAACAAAGTACTGCAATTCTGAAATTTTGAAAAAAAACAAACATAATCTTTTGGAATGAACCAGGTCTAGAATTTTTTTTATTCATTTGTGGGATGTGGGTATTGCTGGCTGGCCAGCATTTCTTGCCCATCCTTAGTTGCCCTTGAGAAGGTGGTGGTGAGTTGCCTTTTTGAACTGCTGCAGTCCTCCTGCTGTGGGTTGACCCTCAATGCGATTAGGGAGGGAATTGCAGGATTCTGACATAGCGACAGTGAAGGAATGTTGATACATTTCCAAATGAGCATGGTGGGTGACTTGGAGGGGAACTTAGAGGTGGTGGTGTGGCCTTATATCAGCTGCCCTTGTCCTTTTATATGGAAATGGCCGTGGGTTTGGAAGGTGCTGTCTGATGATCTTTGGTGAACTTCTGCAGTGCATCCTGTAGATAGTACACACTGCTGCTATTCAGCTTCGGTGGTGGGGGGAGTGGATGCTTGTGGATGTAGTGCCAATCAAGGGGGCTGCTTTGTCCTGGATGGTGTCAAGCTTTTTGAGTGCTATTGGGGCTGCACTCATCCAGGCATGTGGGGAGTATTCCATCACACTCCTGACTTGTGCCTTGTACATGGTGGACAGGCTTTGAGGAGTCAGGAGGTGAGTTACTCGATGCAGTATTCCTAGTTTCTGGCCTGCTCTTCTAGCCATGCTGTTAATGCGGTGAGTCCAGTTGAGTTTCTGGTCAATGATAATCCCCAGGATGTTGATAGTGGGGGATTCAGTGATGGTCACACCATTGAATGTCAAGGGGTGGTGGTTAGATTGTCTCTTATTGGTGTTGGTCATAGCCTGGCATTTGTGTGACGTGAATGTCACTTGCCACTTGTCAGCCCAAGCCTGGGTATTGTCCAGATCTTGTTGCATGTGAACATGGACTGCTTCAGTATCTGCGGAGCCATGAATGGTGCTGAACATTGTGCAATCGTTGGCAAACATCCCTATTTTGACCTTATGATGGAGGGAACGTCATTGATGAAGCAGCTGAAATTAGCTGGGCCTAGGATGCTACCCTGAGGAACTCCTGCAGAGATGTCCTGGGGCTGACATGATCATCTTCCTATGTGTCAGATATGACTCCAACCACTGGAGAGTTTGTCCCCTGATACCCATTGGTTCCAGTTTTGCTAGGGCCCCTTGATGCCACACTTGGTCAAGTGCAGCCTTGATATCAAGGACTGTGACTCTCACCTCACCTCTGGAATTCAGCTCTTTTGTCCATGTTTGAATAAGGCTGTAATGAGATCAAGAGCTGAGTGGCCCTGTTGGAACCCAAACTGGGTATCACTGAGCAGGATCTTTCTGAGCAAGTGCTGTGTGATAGCACTGTTGATGACACCTTCCATCACTTTACTGATGATCGAGAGGAGACTGTTGGGGCAGTAATTGGCCAGGTTGGATTTGTCCTGCTTTTTGTGTACAGGACATACTTGGGCAATTTTCCACATTGGAGCACAAGTCTTCAGTACTATTGCCAGAATATTTTCAGGGCCGGTAGCCTTTGCAGTATCCAGTGCCTCCAACTGTTTCTGATATCATGTGAAGTGAATCGAATTAGCTGAAGACTGGTATCTGTAATGCTGGGGGACCACTAGCGAAGGCTGAGATGAATCATCCGCTTGGCACTTCTGGCTGAAAATTGCGGCAAATGCTCCAGCCTTATTTTTTGCACTGATGTGCTCGGCTCTTCCATCATTGAAGATGGGAATATTTATGGAACCTCCTCTTCCCACGAGTTGTTTAATTGTCCACCACCATTCACGACTGGATGTGGCAGAACGGCAGAGCTGAAATCTGATCCATTGGTTGTGGGGTCGTTTAGCTCTATCACTTGGTGCTTTTGCTGTTTGGTGTGCAAGTACTCCTGTTTGGTGGCTTCACCAGGTTGATACCTCATCTTCAGGCAAGCCTGGTGCTGCTCCTGGCATGCCCTCCTGCACTCCCCATTGAACCAGGGTTGATCCCCTGACTTGATGGTAATGGTTGAGTGGGGGATATGCTGGGCCATGAGGTTACAGATTGTGATGGAGTACAATTCTGCTGCTGTTGATGGCCCACAGCACCTCATGGATGCCCACTCTTGAGTTGTTAGATTTGTGCGAAGTCTGTCCCATTTTGCTCAGTGATAGTGCCACACAACACGATGGATGTTGTTCTCAATGTGAAGGCAGGTTTTCAGCTCCACAAGGACTATGCAATGGTCACTTTTACCGATACTGTCATGGACAGATGCAACTGCAGATGGCAGATTGGTAAGGATGAGGTAAAGTATGTTTTTCACTCTTGTTGATTCCCTCACCACCTGCCACAGACCCAGTCTAACAACTATGTCCTTTAGAGCCTGACCAGCTTGATCAGTAGTACTGCTGCCGGGCCACTCTTGGTGGTGGGCAATGAAACCCTCCACCCAGAGTACATCTTGTGCCCTTGCCATCCTCAGAGCTTCCTCTAAGTGTTGTTCAACATTGAGGAGTACTGAGTCATCAGCTGAGGGAGGACGGTATGTGGCAATCAGGAGGTTTCCTTGTCCATGTTTAACTTGAAGACATGAGACTTCATGGGTTCCAGAGTCAATGTTGAGGACTCCTGGTGCAATTCCCTCCCGATTGTATAGCACTGTGCTGCCCTTTTGCTGGGTCTGTCCTGCCAATGAGACAGGACATATCCGGTGATGGTGATGTGTGGGACATTGTTGGTAAGATATGATTCTGTGAGTATGACTATGTCAGGCTATTGCTTGACTAGTCTGTAAGACAGCTCTCCCAATTTTGGCGCTATCCCCCAGATGTTAATGAGGAGAACCTTGCAGGGTCAACGGGTATGTTGCTGCTGTCTTTTCCAGTGCCTAGGTCAATGCCAGGTGATCTGCCCAGTTTCATTTCTTTGAGTCTTTACAGCGATTGGTACGACTGAGTGGCTCACTAGGCCATTTCAGAGGGCAGTTGAGAGTCAAACACATTGCTGTGGGTCTGGAGTCACATATATGCCAAACCAGGTCAGGGTGGCAGATTTCGTCCCCTGAAAGACATTAGTGAACCATTAGTGAACGGGATTTTCCTGACATTCGGCAATGATTTCATGGTGATCAGTAGATTCTTAATTTTAGATTTTTTAAAAATTCTAATGCCACCATCTGCTGTGGTGGGATTCAAACACATGTCCCAAGAACATCAGATGGGTTTCTGGATTAATAATCTAGTGATAATACCACTAGGCCATCACCTACCCCACTTGGACAGAATGTTTCAATGATTGCTCCACCTAAGCTCTGAACAACCCATTAATGATAATCTCAGTTTCATATCACACTGTAATGCCAGTACAACATGAAATATTTTTTTCAAAATTTGATACAACTCAATGGTCAACTCCCATCATTGCATTTAATCTGAATCAGAATTGAATTTAATATAACAAAGTGTGGGGCTGGATGAACACAGCAGGCCAAGCAGCATCTTAGGAGCACAAAAGCTGATGTCTCGGGCCTAGACACTTCATCAGAAAAGGGGGAGGGGGAGAGGGCTGTGAAATAAATAGGGAGAAAGGGGGAGGAGGATCAAAGATGGATAGAGAAGACAGGTGGAGAGGAGACAAACAAGTTAAAGAGGCAGTGGAGGTAAGTGTAGGCGAGGAGGTAGAGAGAGGATAGGTCAGTCCGGGGAGGACGGACAAGTCAAGGGGGTGAGATGAGGTTAGTAGGTAGGAAACGGGGGTGTAGATTGAGGTGGGAGGAGAGGATAGTTGAGAGCAAGAACAGGTTAGAGAGGGGGGGATGATGTGGGGCCTGGGATAGGGGTGAGGGGATGCTGTGGGTGGGAGGTAACCTGAGGTGATGAGGTTGTGGATGGTTTGGGAGGTGATGGTTTGGCGCTTGGAGGTTGGTCCAACCATCCCCCCCTTGTCTGCTTTCCAGAGAGATCACTCTCTCTGTGACTCCCTTGTCCACTCCACACTCCCCTCCAACACCACCACACCCAGCACTTTCCCCTGCAACCGCAGGAAGTGCTACACTTGCTCCCATACCTCCTCCCTCACTCCCAACCCAGACCCCAAGAAGACTTTTCACATCAAGCAGATGTTCACCTGCACATCTGTCAATGTGAAATACTGCATCCGCTGTACCCATTGTGGTGTCCTCTACATCGGGGAAACCAAGTGGAGGCTTGGAGACCGCTTTGCAGAACACCTACACTTGGTTCGCAATAAACAACTGTACCTCCCAGTCGCGAACCATTTCAACTCCCCCTCCCATTCCTTAGACGATATGTCCATCCTGGGCCTCCTGCAGTGCCACAACGATGCCACCTGAAGGTTGCAGGAACAGCAAAGCATATTCCACTTGGGAAACCTGCAGCCCAATGGTATCAACGTGGATTTCACAAGCTTCAAAATCTCCCCTCCCCCCACTGCATCCCAAAACCAGCCCAGCTTGTCCCCACCTCCCTAACCTGTTCTTCTCACCTATCCTCTTCTCCCACCTCCATTTTCTACCTACTAACTTCATCCCGCCCCCTGGACCTGCCTGTCCTCCCCAGACTGGCCTATCCCCTCCCTACCTCCCCACTGCACTCACCTCCACTGGCTCCATCCCCACCCCTTTAACGTTTCTGTCTCCTCTCCCATCTTCTCCTCTATCCATCTTCGATCCGCCTCCCCCTCTCTCCCTCCCCCTTTTCTGATGAAGGGTCTAGGCCCAAAACGTCAGCTTTTGTGCTCCTAAGATGCCGCTTGGCCTGCTGTGTTCATCCAGCTCCACACTTTGTTATCTTGGATTCTCCAGCATCTGCAGTTCCCATTATCTCAGAATTGAATTTAACAGTTTCAGATCATTACCACTGCTCCTATTACCGTCAGCAAATTTTATTGACAGCTCTCCTATTCTAATTTACACTTCATGTAGACCCATGTTTTGTTTATTTTCCCCAAATCCATTTGCCTTCGACCAATATCCCTTCAGTTAATTTCTCCTTCGCTGCGATTAACACAGATCTTTTTGTTCTTTCCTTAATAGGTTAGTAACCGGAAATGTTTTTTCTGCTTTTTTCATGACAGATACCGTCTGATTTATTAAGCATTTCAGCATTTTCTGTTGCATTTTTGATATATAGTTTCTGCTGTATTTTCTTTTCCAATTTTTAATGAATCCAGCTGTATCAGAAGATCACCTACAATGGCTTCTCTTCCTCATTACCATTACCACACAGATGCCTATCCTTGCCCCCCCCTCCTGTTTTTCATTTCCATTCTGCCCCTAGTTATAGCATCCAGTGACCTGACTGAACTCTCATTATTTTATGTCGCTTATCAACCAACAGAAACTCCCTGAGAAAGACAAATAGAAGCAAAACGCTAGCCAGCAGCAAGAGTCACCATAATCATTTCAATAAAAGAACCTAAGATCACAGACTACAGAATTGTATTTCCAGCTTTATTCCCCTTTGCCCATAACCTATTTAACCCTATCGGGCTGTGCATGCACTCGTGCATGTTTAATGGGGTAGGGGGAATTTGTTTGGTGACTAAAATTTTAATTAGCAGTGCTACATGCCACAAATTTATAACTGTATACCTGTTGCTATAGTCTAATAACTCGTAATAAAGTCATTATTTTTTAGTGCAGAAACCTGGTCCATGCTTTCTATCAAACTAGTTCTGAAAATCAAGTAGATTGAGGAATCTTGCATACTGTATAAAATCTTTAACTTTTGTGATGATTCAGAATACTGGGGGTCCATTTCCTATGCACTGCCCAATAAAATTTGCAGTAAGTATGATCCACAAATTCTGCACAGCTGAGCCTTTCCAGAGGCATCGCACACAACTGGAAAGAGATTGAATGGACCTGCCTCTAGCTCAAATTCCATCTCTCAGGTCTTCGTACTGACGTACATATCCATTGAAAGTGTATCTCCATGCATGGAGTATTAGATACAGAATGCACCCAAGAGCATGTTTGCCCTGACCAACAGTCTACCTGTTTATTAACCCAGTTTAACCAAAATTGTGGGAAGCCTCACCTCATCTTTCAGCACTTCAAGTGCAACAAACTCTTGGCTAGCAAGGAAATGTTGGCGGACCACAAGAGAGATACAAGTGGAGACTCTGCTCAAAGTACTTCTATTGCCTTGTCCACAACCCACTCATTCAGAAACCTACATGCAGTTTTCACTTGTGTTAAATGCAGTCACATATTGTCATGGCAACTCAGGCAGTTCAGTGGAGAAAAATTGGACATGGTTGTGGAAATGATAAGAGCAGTTAACACTTACACTAATTTCAGAATTTTTATACCCTTACCAAGCCAAAGCGCGCACTGCATTTTTTTTTCAGTTTCTCCACAGAGTGCAGAAGAATTATAATCACATTCAAGATCATCAGGTTTTGAAAATTTCTGGAGTTAAAGTTCACCTTAATTTCTACAAGTCAACTTCACACCTTCTTCCTCGTAATTTTAATTTAATTTTGCCCAATCAATATAATCTTCAGAGTAGAAGCCATACAAATAGATGTGTATCACATCAAAGGATCAATTCAAAATTACTTTTCATTAAAACAATTATTCTGCTGCCCCATTACAGCAAAGACAGTGTCAAATTTTATAAAAGTACAACTTCAACTTACAAAACCTGACAACTGAGAAACTACCAAGTCCTATTTAGAATTGACATTTTAAGTCTGATCAAGAAAACAGAAAACAAAGAAAATAATACACTTAGAGAAATTCCAAGTCTTCTCCAATTACAGTAATTTCTAAATAGTTAAAACAAAAAGTACACACAAACATTTCATAGGCAATTTGTTTTTTTAATGTACAAAATTACATTATTGTACATTTTAATGTACAATATTCCCAACATCTGCAAATCTGTTTATTGGAGGATGGAGATTCGGCAACTTGAATCTAAATGTGGCACAATGTACAGATCCACAGAAAATACTTAGTAACATACAAATACCATATTTAAATTGAAAAAGCTCACCAACATTCTGCAGAAATTGCAATCTCATGTCAAAAATAGGTCTTGCCATACTAATTCTAACAAAGGTCAAGACTAAATTTCTGGAGTTCATGAACCTCACGCAGACAACTTTGAACCCAGTGATGTGGCCTAATGGGCAAACTTTGTACTTCAGACATGTTAAAAATGAACAACAGCTCGCCGGTTAATCAGGCTAAAGTTCAGCTAATATTGTACAAATACTAACTTATTTTAAGAAAGATTTGATGCCTTGGCTATAAACTGTTTCCTATTGATTCTTTCACCGTTATTGCAGGGGTTGGTCCAACACGAGTCCAGATGTACCCTTTCTCAGGTCTGGTTGGAATAACTGGAAAGGGAGTAGATCGTGATTTGAAATATTCTGAAGGTGCATGGCAAATAAATTCAAAATGTTCCATTTTTCTTGGTAGGTCTTCTTCTGGCCCTATAGTTAAAGGAAAATTTTGTCATAAAATCTATAAAGGTGGCTATCACTAGTACTGAATACAAGCAGCGCAAACGGTTTGTTTGTGAGACTTACCCATGATTCAAAACAACTTTTAAAACGTTTGTTTTGTAATTTGTTACATTTTCAAACTGCTGATTCATAGTAGGATTATGCCTGTTACAATATGCCATATAGCAGCTTTCGAAGTGAAAGGCTTAAGGACAGCAGGTGCTGAATATATTGCTGATATAAAACAATTACGCTGCAATGTCAACAAACTTTTTTTAATACAACTTCCATCATGGATTAGTTGAGTCATGGAATTGTAGTGTCAGTGAGGCTTTGTACCTTCAACACGTTAGAAGACAATGTCACGTTAGAGACAATGTCACACACTGGGGCAGCATGCTAATCACTGTGTTAATGGTTGGAGATTTTTTGGCACTTAGCTTTTGAACTGCTACCCAATGAGTGAAAGCCATTCTCTTCATGGTTTTTAGATGTCAACCTATAACCTACTCAATGCCACACATTTGCAATTCACTAACATTTTCATTGCGTCCAGACTAGCAGATTGACAGAAAGAATTAATTTTGGGCTAGATCAGATCCATATTGTATTAGCACCTGTCCCCTGAAACTACAGTATCCTGCTGGAAAGTGGTCTGAGAGATCCTAGCAGCATTCCAGTGTTGGTCAGCTATTTCACTGGTGAAGAACTGCATGCACGCCTCTGGAGAATTTATAAAGGCCAGACATGCCATTTTCAGTCAAGTCCCCCGGATAGCGATCAGATAGAGCAACGCAGCTTATCCTTTCCCGATTAAAAGCAAAATGCTGCAGATATGGAAATCTGAAACAGAACAAGTGCTGGAGAAATTCAGCGAATCTGGCAGCATCCATGGAGAAAGAGCGGTAATGTTTCATGTACATTTGAGGAAGAGTCATATCGGACAAGAAACTTCAACTCCTCTCTCCACAGTTGCTGCCAGGCTCACTGAGCATCTCCAGCGTTCTCTGTGTTGGTTACCTTTTCTCTTCCAGCCAGTCAAAATAGCCTCATCGATAAATTTAACAAATTGGAGCTAAATAGCAATCAGCAATTAAACTGGGATTTTCTGGATTAAACAATTTAAACAGCACCATTCTTGCTCGACCGCTGTCATGAAAATTCATGTACTAAACAACCAGTTATAATGTACTTAATTTTCTTTTGGGTTTCCTTTCATCTGAAATGAAAAAATAAATGACAGCAGTTATTTTCTGGTGTGAAAGACCAAATGGTTAGTTTATTCCTAGAGCTTTTTGAATGTTGCTTTAACAGGCTGGCTTGGATCAACTGTGATCTAATATTCTCTCCTTGTGGAAAAAGACCTGGGTTCCACGCTGTACTTTTAACGACAAAAGAGACCTAAAATAAAAACAAGTGGTAGTGAAACTAAGCAAGTCTGGCAGCATCTGTGGACAAGAAAACAAAGTTGTTGTTGAGAGTCTACTGAAGAAAATTGTGTTTATTCATTTGTTACGGAACCCTGTTCTAAAACATGGAACCTCGTTGGGTTATTGTTTCAGCTATCACTTGTAAGTTTAAACCGCTCTTTAAATGTTACAGGTCTCTATGGGGATTATATCTTATCATAAAGACTGCCTTTATTGATGATTGTTCATATGTTAATTTCAAATAAAAATCACAGTCTCGAATGTAAAATGCCACAGGCCGCATTAGAAACTAATGCATAGCTGACGGAAAGTGATATTTTTACAACAGTTTTGAAAAGATGTGTGAACAGAATGTAGTGAAGGGATGAAATGAAAGGTTCTAGAATATTTCACAAAGAAATCTATTGTGCTAATTATGTAGTTTACAGTTGTGCTCATTAAATACACCTAGCCAACAGCTGTATTATATTGACAAAGTGGGTGTGAAAAGAATATTTCCTCTCGTGGAAGAATCTCGAACTAAAGGCTCACTTTTTAAAAAAGTGGTGGCCCACTTAAAAGAGGGTCGTGAACTTTTCTTTCCACTGCCTTTTGAGGAACAGGGTTTCAGTCTTTGAATATTGAAGGCAGATGTAGATAGACTCGTTAAATAAGAGATGGAAAATTATTGGGGTAGGGAATACTGAGTAATCAGATCAGCTGTGATCTTATTAAATTGCACAGCAGGCTCAAGGGACCAAGTGTCTTACTGTGCTCCTATTTCGTATATACGTTCATATCAGAAAATACTGGGTGGTGTTTCGGAATGGCAACTGGTGACGAGTGGTGTCCCGCAGGGTTCGGTGTTGGGGCCACAGCTGTTCACCTTATATGTTAATGATCTAGATGAAGGGACTGGGGGCATTCTGGTGAAGTTTGCCAATGATACGAAAATAGGTGGACAGGCAGGTAGTACTGAGGAGGTGGGGAAGCTGCAGAAAGATTTAGACAGTTTAGGAGAGTGGTCCAGGAAATGGCTGATGAAATTCAATGTGAGTAAATGTGAGGTTTTGCACTTTGGATAAAAGAATACAGGCATGGACTATTTTCTAAATGGTGAGAAAATTCGCAAATTGGAAGTGCGAAGGGATCTGGGAGTGTTGGTCCAGGATTCTCTAAAGGTTAACTTGCAGGTAGAGTCCGTAATTAAGAAAGCGCATGTAATGTTGTCGTTTATCTCAAGAGGGTTGGAATATAAAAGCAGCGATGTGCTTCTGAGGCTTTATAAGGCTCTAGTTAGGCCCCATTTAGAATACTGTGTCCAATTTTGGGCCCCACACCTCAGGAAGGACATACTAGCCCTGGAGCGTGTCTAGCGGAGATTCACACGGATGATCCCTGGAATGGTAGGTTTAACGTGTCATGAACGGCTAAGGATCCTGGGATTGTACTCATTAGAGTTCAGAAGGTTGAGGGGAGATCTAATAGAAACTTACAAGATAATGTATGGTTTAGAAGGGGTGGACGCTAGGAAGTTGTTTCTGTTAGGCAGGGAGACTAGGGCCCGTGGGCACAGCCTTAAAATTAGAGGGGGTAAATTTAAAACTGAAATGAGATGACATTTCTACAGCCAGAGAGTGGTGGGCTTGTGGAATTCATTGCCGCAGAGTGCAGTGGAGGCCGGGACACTGGATGCCTCCAAGGCAGAGGTTGACAAATTCTTGATCTCAGAAGGAATCAAGGGCTACGGGGAGAGTGCAGGGAAGTGGTGTTGAAATGCCCATCAGCCATGATTTAAATGGCGGAGTGGACTTGATGGGCCGAATGGCCTTACTTCCACTCCTATGTCTTATGGTCTAAGTCAGCTAACCGAAGCCAGGGCAATGACAGGGGCGTGAATATTAGGCTCAGTGCTTGGGGGAAAACTGATTAATGCTGAAAGCCTAATACGGATATCAGATAAAGGTAGTTTCAGAAACAAACACAGAAAGCTGCAGAAGCTTAGCAGAACTGGTAGCATCTTTGGGAAGGGGAACAGAGCTAATGCTTTGAGTTTGGCATGACTCTTGCTGACGTTTACCAACATAATTCACATGTGATGGCCTCATTATAACATGTTGAAAGACTAATAACACCTTAGAAGCACACCAGAGTAAGATGCTTTCACAGAAACTTTAGGAGACTGCATTGCTAAGATGAGAGGAAAAAAATAATTAACATTGTGAACCAGCAAAACAATGCAACTTCTAAGAGTATAGAGAACAATTACCAGTATAAATAACCCCTCCAGTAAGAAAACCTGAAACTGTAACAGGCACTGGTGACGTAATCCCAGTAAGTGCACAATTCTGGATTCAAAGCATTGAAAATATTGGCATCCCTCTAACCAGAGTAGATTTAAAACTTAAATATGTCCACCTAAATCAAATCAGAACTTATCCAACTTGAATGCAGATTTCTAAAAGGTGGGAAACCAGGTAGGGAAGGGCCTGAACTTCAACGACATCCGACATCTTCGTGAGTCAAAATTATTGACAGTCTCTTTAGAAATGCTATGAAGAAAGTTGCTGTGCCATAACATTTTTGTTATGTGGCCTGATGGGCAAACTTTGTACTACAGACATAAAAAAAACTTAATACATACCAAGTATATAAGTTGCTGCATCGAAGTGATCTTTGGAGCTTGCCCGAGTTGGGATAAGCCATGTGATCACTGCACTCTTTTCACAATATTGATCCTGCACGAATCCTCTGATCTGAGCATAGTAAACCTTTTCATCATCTTCATCCACAACAGAGACGATATCTCCAATTTGGTAGTATATACCCTAAAACACATTGAAAAAGCACACATCTTTAAATAAAATATGCAAACTCTAAAGTTTCTGAAAATCTCAGTCAATTTGGGGTCAGTAGGTAAATGGACTCGGAGTCCAAAAACTCAGAGTACAGAGTAGTAAGCTGTTGACAACAACACCCTGGCAGATATATAAATTTAAAAGTACAAAGTTTTACAAAATAATTGTGTTTTAGACTACATTTTTAAGACAAAATGGAGTGAGCTGTGTGTTGTTATAACGCATATACCAGGTTCTAACGTCTAGCAACAAAAGACAGAAGCAGATGTTCCTGATAACATTGACTTTGACAGATTTTGAACAGAAACAGAGAGGGAGAGATAAGGAACAGCAGTTACTGTGACAGATTGCTGGGAAAGCTAATCCACTGGTTTAAAACAAGAAGTCACAGTGATTTAAGGATACTGGAAGACTTGACTGGAGTCAGAAGAAGAAATTACTAGAGTAGACCTTGCTGCTGAAAATTAGTGCAAAAATCATCAGAGGACTGTGAAAGAGGGCTGTCAATTATTGTTGGACATTACAACTTGACAAAACAGGAAGTTTTGGAAGCTTCAGTCTTTAGAATGTTTCCTGAACAAGACTACAATTCTGCAAAAAAATTCAGTACCGTACATTCACAGCACAGAGTTTGTTAAAGCAAAGTCTTAAAACTTGACATGTTCTCATGTGAAAGTCAGGAATAGGATATTCAAATATCTTTTTATAAGTTATCAGTCTCTAAAATGATCGTTCATATGAAGGACTATTGCTCAGGAAATAGGTTATTTAAAATAACGTTTTAAAAATATGTATAATAGCAGATGTTTCCTATGTAGCAGTACAAAATTACATACTGCTGAAAAGTACTTACCCCATAGAAAATAGATTCACTTGTGATTATTGTAGACACAGATTTTGGAGCTTTAATTGGCTGCAAAATATCACAGTAATCTCAGTAAATGAAATTTCAGACCATTCCAAGCAAGCATTCAAAATACTACTTCATATTATTCCAGGAGCAAACGATCGTGCATCACAGACTGAGCAGCAGGACTAACTATCACGACGATCTGCAAGTTGACCATACTTCCAACTATCAAACCATGATCTAGATTCGCCTTGTTAAGTATATCAGTGCTATATAAGGTTCAGCAGTTTTCTGTTACAATTCTGATAGCCAATAGGTCCCTTATTAAATGTCAGTGTTAACATGCCCCAATTCAAAATGGAAATATTACTCATAATAAAGCCATATTGATATTGCTACAATTTTTTTAGCATGCCTTCGTTAGAAGGTTTCATTGATTTAACAGGGAAATATGGCTTAACCCATTGCATCACGTCAAAGAATGACAAACAGTGGGCGAAATATACTCATAACAATAATACATTGCTAGAGTACGTAAAGGCCATAACTTGAGAATTCTCTGCCAAACACAGTTCCTGGGATGGCTCGTTACAGGGTCAAAAATTTAAATACACACTGCAAAGCAATCATTTCAGCAAGTTTTAGTAAAAAAAATTGTAATAAATCATAGAAAAATATATTGACAAAGTAGTCCTTCAAAAATATCCTGATCCTTTTAAGTTCTAAATTTAATAAGGGATCCATTACTTACCAGAATGCAAAAAAGATTCCCATCAGCAATTCAGGATGGAGATTTACTTTAAAGAACAAAAATAAGGCATCAACAATTAATGAGTCTGCTACACAAGAAAGATCATCTGAAAAACTGAAAATTTGAAAAATTATTTAATAGACAACACTATAATATAAGCTTAGGACCACTGTCTTACCAATTGAAGAAATGTTTTCTTCCCTTCCCCACCTAATCTTAAATATGCCGATGTTGTACTTTTTTAATAGACTTACGTTTTTTAATTTGAATATATGTCTACGCCCCTTTCCTTTTGTAGAAACTTTCTTTTCGGCAGGTGGCATGGACCTATATTTTGTGTTCCGTAACCTTGCAGACCGCCTATGAATTTCTTGCTTTGCCTGTCAAAACAGAAGAGAAAATAAACAAGGACAAACACAGTATCGGCAAAAAATTCATAGTTACTCCAAAATTATTTATGAACAAGGAACAGTATGCTGTCTATCTCCTTGAGCTTGCTCCTTTATTCAATAAGATCACAGGGGTTGAATTTTAATCTCAACTCCACAATCTTGCTTACTCCTGAATTCATTATGGAATAACATAACTTCAACAGAATAATGAACACAGTCCAGTACAATAAATTCATTCTCGAAGTAAAAAGAATACTTGCGGTCACGTAGCGAAAAAGGCATCTCTTAGCGTGAGATAACACGTGTGAAGCTGGACGAACACAGCCGGCCAAGAAGAAGGGTCCCGACCTGAAACTCCTCTGATGCTACTTGGCCTGCTGTGTTCATCCAGCTTCACACCGTGTCATCTCAGATTCTCCAGCATCGGCAGTTCCTACTATCTCTCTTCGTCTGAGTTTATCTGTAGTTATTCAGTGACAGCACGTCATTCGTCTCATTATGCTATTAATACTGAAGAAACACCGACATAGATCAAGTTTATTTTGCTGAAACCACTTCAATAATGGCCTTAGAAAATAAAATATCAAAATGCAGAGACAGTAGGAACTACAGGTTCTGCAGAATCTGAGATAACAAGGTATAAAGCTGGATGAACACAGCAGGCCAAGGGTCTAGGCCCAAAACGTTAGTTTGCCTGCTCCTCTGATGCTACTTGGCCTGCTGTGTTCATTCAGCCCTACACCTTGTTATATCAAAATACGAGATGGCTTTGAAAAGGAAACTAAATGGGGGCATCCATAGAAAGTAAATCTAAAACTATACAAGATATTAATCAGACCAGAGCTGGAACGCTGAATAGTTTTGGGACCCTTTCTGGGATTAACAGATCAGCCAAGATCTCAATGAATGCAGGAACAGACTCTATGGGCAGGACAAGTCATATTACCATAGGACAGAAATCTCTCAATGAGCTAAGCTCATAGAAGTTCCTATAACTTTCACTTCTAGTTGGTATTGAATCAATTCAACCAGAAAGTGGAATACTAAGACTACTCAAACCTGCTGGACTGGATGAAAAATGTATCCAGTTGTTTAGATTGGGAAATCCATGTATGGATGTTTGATAAGAGCCAATCAACCTCAATAATAGGTCTGATGAAAAGATACAAACCTGAAATATTAATCGTGTTTTACCTTCTGCAGATACTGCCAGGTCTACTAAAGTACTGCAAGCATTTTCTGTTTTTACATTGACTAAACAGCCAGTTAATGCTGACCATTAAGGCAGGAATTTCAACAGCATTTGAGGATCACATCTTTCATCCCTGTCCCCAGTTTCTCATAAAAGATAAATATTTCAGGTTCGATTAAGCTCTAACATGTCATTAAACATGATATTATATGTCTTCACACTCTGCTGTGCAAAGGCAAAAACAGTGACTGCCCAGTCCTGATATGACTCCCAGTCTCCCTCTTCTGAAGTTACCCCCACACCCTGGAGTCCATGGAAAAGGAACATGTGGTGTCCACTGAAACAGTCAAGGACTTCTATGGCTGTTGGAAAATGGAGGGGCTCCAATGTATTATTACTTTCTGAAAAGACAACTTAATTTGAGCTTTGAGATAGTAGGAACTGCAAATGCTGGAGAATCTGAGCTAACAAGGTGTAGAGCTGGATGAACACAACAGGCTTAGGCAGCATCAGAGGAGCAGGGAAGCTGATGTTTCAGGTCTGGAAGCTTTGTTAACTTACATTTTGAACCTCCAGTGCCCCTTTTAGGTTTATGAAAGCTTTAATCTGATTTAACCGCCATCTTGACAGAGGGAATGGACAGGGTGAAAAGTTAAGGTTTTACTCCACAGGGTAGGAAAGTCCAAAACTAGAGAGCATTGGTTTAAGATGAGAGGGGAAAGATATAAAAAGGACCTAAGGGGCAAATTTTTCACAATGAGGGTGGTGCAAAGACGGAACGAGCTGCCAGAGGAAGTGATGGAGGTTGGTACAATTACAACATTTAAAAGGCATCTGGACGGATCTGTGAGGGTTGAGAGGGATTATAGTATAAATTCGGACAAGTGGTACTAGATTTATTTAGGATATCTGCTCGGCATCTACGAGTTGGACCGAAGAGTCTGTTTCCGTGCTTTACAGCTCTGATTCTGTTTGATTTAACTGATGAAAGAAGTACTCCTAGTCTCAGGCTGGCGCCTCTTCCCCAGGTCATCCTCTACCCTGGACAGGAATTTGAAACAGCTCAGAGCGGCCTTCTCTTCAGGCTTCTCCCAGCCTCAGAGATAATGGGAACTGCAGATGCTGGAGAATTCCAAGATAATAAAATGTGAGGCTGGATGAACACAGCAGGCCAAGCAGCATCTCAGGAGCACAAAAGCTGACGTTTCGGGCCTAGACCCTTCATCAGAGAGACCCTTCTCCCAGCCTCACCTGTTTGCCGCCTCCGCCACTGCCGCCACCGTTGCTCTGCTGAGCAGCCGGAGCTGATCCGGACCCCGCGGTCAAGCCTGAAACGGAGACGGGTCCGGGGCTTTTGCCAGCGCAGTTGTTGCAGATGATCTCGCCCTGACTGCTCTTCCTCCACATGGCCGAAGAATTGGCCTTGCACACACTGCAGGACGGCTTCAGACCCAACGGCATGTTCTCCGCGTCTCCAGCAACAACCCACACAGACGCGGCCTCCCCTCCCCAGATACAACGGGATCGCCACCGCCCCACCTACTGGTGGGAGGACCGAGTGACCGTGACCGTGACCGCCACCGCCACCGCCCAGAGCCTTCGTACAGGAGGGAGGACCGAGTGCCGGCGCTCCCCTAGCGGCGGGAGGGCCATCTAACTGCGTCCCCCCGCCCCCGAGAGGGAGGAGGCGACCGGGACGCAGTGAAGAACTGGGAAACGCCGCCCCCTTGCCGCGAGAGGATTAAATTCGCATGGAAATGAATCATAGAATTGTTACCGCGCGGACCATTTGGCCCATTGTACCCGCACAGGCTCTTCAAAGTAACATCATTTACTTAGTGCCATCCGCCTGATTTTCGCACATAACCTTTGCAAAGTATTTCTATCCAAATAATCATCCAGTGACTTCTTGAATAGCTCATTCGAACCTACCTCCACCACAGTGGCAGGCGGTGCATTCCAAACCTGAATTTTGGATTGTTACATGTTATTTTTCCAACGTTACAATGATCACTATCTCCTAAATGATCTCCTACTGACACTTGATCCACCTCATTTCCAAGGAGAGTCTAACTCTTTACCAAGGACCAGGTACAACAAAACTCACTCTTTCTTGTTGGACCCAACATTTATCTCCTAAACATGTTGAAAGGGGGGGGGGGCAGATTTTTCTTTAATTACCCAACTCTATGCTAGGAATCTGAAGTCCCTCATAAAAACAACTCATAGAATGGTGGTAATAAAGTGTGGAGCTGGATGAACACAGCAGGCCAAGCAGCATCTTAGGAGCACAAAAGCTGACGTTTCGGGCCTAGACCCTTCATCAGAAAAGGGGGATGGGGAGAGGGTTCTAAAATAAATAGGGAGGTAGGGGGAGGCGGATCGAAGATGGATAGAGGAGAAGATAGGTGGAGAGGAGACAGACAAGTTAAAGGGACAGGGATGGAGCCAGTAGAAGTGAGTATAGGTGGGGAGGGGTTAGGTCAGGTCAGGGAGGATGGACAGGTCAAGGGGGTGCGATGAGTTTAGTAGGTAGGAAATGGGGGTGCGGCTTGAAGTGGGAGCAAAAGATAGGTGAGAGGAAGAACAGGTTAGGGAGGCAGGGACGAGCTGGGCTGGTTTTGTTAGGCAGTTGCGGGGAGGGGAGATTTTGAAGCTTATGAAGTCCACATTGATACCATTGGGCTGCAGGGTTCCCAAGCAGAATATGAGTTGCTGATCCTGCAACCGTCGGGTGACATCATTGTGCCAATACAGGAGGCCCAGGATGGACGTGTCGTCTAAGGAATGGGAGGGGGAGTTGAAATGGTTTGCGACTGGGAGGTGCAGTTGTTTGTTGTGAGCCAAGCGTAGATGTTCTGCAAAACGATTGCCAAACCTCCACATGGTTTCCCCAATGTAGAGGGAGCCATAACGGGTACAGCGGATGCAGTATACCACATTGGCAGATGCGCAGGCTGCACAAGGGATCCAGGGAGAGCTAGCTAATTGTACACAGAATTGGATTAAGAGTAGGAGACAGAGATTGGCAGTAGAGGTAACACAGTGTGGAGCTGGAGGAACACAGCAGGCCAGGCAGCGTCAGAGGAGCAGGAAAGCTGATGTTTTGGGTTAGGATCCTTAGGGGCAGCACGGTGGCTCAGTGGTCGGCACTACAGCCTCACAGCACCAGGGGCCCGGGTTTGATTCCAGCTTCAGGTAACTATGTGTGCGGAGTTTGCACATTCTCCCCGTGTCTGCGTGGGTTTCTTCTGGGTGCTCCGGTTTCCTCCTACAGTCCACAGATGTGCAGGCTAGGTGGATTGGTCATGCTAAATTGCCTGTAGTATTCAGGGGTGCGTGGATTATAGGGGGATAGGTCTGGGTGGGATGTCGCAAGGGGCAGTGTGGACTTGTTGAGCGGAAGGGCCTGTTTCCACACTGTAGGGAATCTATTCTTCAGAAATTCAAAACATCAGCTTTCCTGCTCCCTTGATGCTGCCAGGCCTACTGTGTTCCTCCAGCTCCACACTATTATCTCTGATTCCAGTATCAGCAATTCTCATTATTTCTTGGCAGTAGAGGGTGTTTTTCAGACTGGAGGCCTATGACCAGTGTGCCACAAGCAGTGATGCTGGGTCCACTGTTGTTTGTCATTTGTATTGATGATTTGGAGGGGAATACAACAGGCATAGTTAGTAAATTTGCAGATGACACCAAAATTGGTGGTACAGCAGACAACAAAGATGATTATCCAACAGTACAATGGAACCTTGATCAACTGGGTCAGTGGGCTGAGTTGTCGCAGAAGGAGTTTAATGCAGATAAATGTGAATTGTTGCATTTTGCTCAGTGTTGTTGAACAGAGAGACCAAGGGGTACAGATACATTGTTCCTTGAAGGTGGCATTACAGGTGAACAGGATGATGATGAAGGCAGCATTTTGCACACTTGCCTTCATTGGTCAGAGGACTGAGCGCAGGGATCGGCCGTCATGTCACAACTATAATTCTGGTCGTCCCAGAAAAGGGTGTAGAAAAGATCTACAAGGATGTTGTTTAAACTGAAGGGTTAGAGTTGCAAGGAAAGGCTGGGATTTCTTTTCCTGAAGAGTGGGAGGCTGTGGGGGTGACTTTATAGAGGTTTATAAAATTATGATGGGAATAAATAAAGTGAACAGCCAAAGTCTTTTACCGAGGGTAGGCAAGTTGAAAACTGCAGGGCATAAGTTTAAGGTGAGGGGGGAAAACAAATTTAAAAGGGATCAGAAGGACAACTGTTTCCACACAGATGGTGGTACACATATGGAACGAACTGCCAGAGGAAATGGTAGAGACAGATACAATTACAACATTTAAAAGACATTTGGACAAGTACATGGTTAAGAAAGGCTTAGAGGGATATAGGCCAAACTTTGGCAGATAGGACTAATTCAATTTAGGAAACCTGATCAGCAAGGACGAGATAGGCTGAAGGGCCTGTATCCATGCTGAATACCTCTGATTCCTATTTGTGTACTCATTTGTACGTAACACTGGGTCGAGGTTTATTTGGACTGTTTATTTTGAGGGGAGAGCGATAGAGGTTTTCAAAATCACGAGGGATCTAGACAGAATAGCCACTGAGAAACTGTTCCATGTTGATTACAGGACTGAGAACCAGATGGCACGGATTTTAAGAGATAATGGGGACTGCAGATGCTGGAGAATTCAAAGATAATAAAATGTGAGGCTGGATGAACACAGCAGGCCAAGCAGCATCTCAGGAGCACAAAAGCTGACGTCTCTGATGAAGGGTCTAGGCCCGAAACGTCAGCTTTTGTGCTCCTGAGATGCTGCTTGGCCTGCTGTGTTCATCCAGCCTCACATTGGCACGGATTTTAAACTGGTTTCCAAAAGCAGCAAATATGAGATGAGAAAACGTTTTCAATAGGTAGTTGGTCTGGTCTAGAATGAATTGCATGGAAGCATGGTAGATGTGGGTTCAATGGAGGCATTCAAGAGAACATTGAATTGGAAACAATAATCATCCAATATTCAGGGTAACAGGGAACAGGCAGGTATTTAGCAATGCTTAGAGAGCTGTTGCAGTCACAATGGATTGAGTGGCTTTCTTCTTCACCCTAACATTTCTGTCACAGTCCTGTGGAAGGATCACCGCACCTGAAATGTTAACTCTGTTTTTTCCTTCACCGATGCTGCCAGACCTGCTGAGCTTTTCCAGTAACTTTGTTTTTATTTCTGTCACCGTGTCATGCATTATTCTCTCATCATTTCTCTGTAGCTGCTGAAATGGTGTATCACCTCTCCTTACTACTACAGTTTCATCATCCACAGTGTTGTGCTTTAGTGTTAATTACAATCTGTTCTGCATAAAGTTTATGCTTTAGTGGCATTTGAGTTTTAAATGTTTTGACACTTCATGGTGTTGCAGGATACTGCTACTCAATCTTCCTCAGATAATTTCAAACTGTTACAATGCAAACAGCTCTCAAAAGAACACATCCGCTATCAGGAATTCACCTGGTGTTCCTCAAACAAACTGTTGGTAATACTCATAATTCAGAAAGCATCAATGCGTAATGACAGAGCAATGTTTCAGGTTGACTATCTTTTCTACTGATCTGAACTGTTAACTCAGTTTATCGCTCCAAAGATGCTGCTTGACCTGCTGGAGTATTTTCTAGTACCTAGTTTATGTTTTATATTCCAACCATTTCCACGTTCAGATTTCATATTAATAGTCTACAATACATCTAGCAATTGTCTCAGTGCTCTTGGTGGGAACAGTGTGTACAAATTGGCTGCAGGTTCCTCCAATAAAACTATGATTACATATCAAAAGTACTCAGATGTACATCTTACCTCCCTTCTTCCAAGTTTCATCATACTTTGTTTTGCAATTTCTTTGCCATTTTTATATCTCCCCTTTCATTTCTTTATTAAATTGGGAAAATTGCCACGTTAGGAAATGTGGAATGAAGCAAGGTAAGAGGGAGGAACAGACTGAGAAGAGAAAGTACATTGCAATAGAAGTTAAGAACATCCAAAAGTAGATTGATTATCTGTCTTGACTCCTTTCCCAAACCCCTAATTTCCTCAGCATCCAAAATTCTATTTATTTCAGCCTCAAGTATTCTTTAAGTTTGAACAACCACAGCCACAGATAGACAATTCTAAAGATCCCCAATATTCAGTGTGAAGAAATTTCTCATCTCAACATTAAATGATCAGTTCTTTATCCCAAGGCTAAGACACATGCAGTGCTTGAGATTCCCTAAGCAGGAGAAAACAGCTTTTAATATCTACTCTGTGAACACCTTCAGAATCTTATGTTTCAGTGAGATGACTTCTCTTTGGGAAGCTCTTGTTATGACTAACTATCTAACACTGGGGACAACTGAAGAGCTGCAACTATAACCGCTGTACTTCCCCATTGGGTAGGCAAGGGCTTAGTGGTATTATCGCTGGACTATTAATCCAGAGACCCAGATAATGTTCTGGGGACGTGGGTTTGAATCCTGCCATAGCAGATGGTAGAATTTGAATTTCATAAAAAAAAATCTGGAATTAAGAATATAATGATGACCATGAATCCATTGTTGATTGTCGGGAACACCCAGCTGGATCACTAATGTCTTTTAGGGAAGGCAACTGCCATCTTTACTTGAGTTGGCCTACATATGACTCCAGACACACAGCAATGTGGTTAACTCTTCACTGCTCGCTGGGCAATTAGGGATGGGCAATAAATGCTGCCTAGCCAGCGACACCCTCATCCTGTGAATGAAGTTTTTTTAAAAAATCCATCCATGAATGCTACCCAACTGCTCACATGGTACTGCTCAAATTAAGTCACAGTTGTTTTACAACAATAGAATTATGTATTCCATGCAATGTATATTATCAAACAGCCAATATGCTGTTGTATCAAGACAACTGCAAGTGCAGACAGCAATATCAAGATCTACATATGCTGTTAAGAAATTTAAAGCGTAAACAAAGACAGTCAACCTAGTCCGTGGCCTATTCTCAAAGCTAAGATGTTGGCATGTTTGAACAAGTTATTCAGATTCTAAGATGTCTGATGCCTTTGTGTTAAAGAGTGCCATAAAGCAAGGATACATTGTGGCTCCCTAACTCTTCATTCTTATTTGCAAAAATTGCACAGACATATTCACAGGTGTTATTAGGTTCTGCTCAGTGAAGTTCTTTGATCTTTCCAGACTCTGTGTCTCTAACAAACTCTAACAGGTAGCATTTAGAGAGTTTGCGTGCACAGTTAAGAGTGTTCTAATTGCCCACAACAAGGAAGACATCCAGAATATGGCAAAAAAAATGAAGTGCTCCCAAAAATCTTCAAATCATATTTCAAGGACTTAAGCTCATGATTTATGTCAGTCAGCACTAAGGACATGGTTATGAAGGACCACACTTAATCATGATTCGGAATAAGCATGATGCTGAACATTACCCAATCTTTAAACATTCTCATGTCTGCCTTTATGAAGGGAAGGTCATGAATGGAACTGATGAAGATGGTTGGACCTAGCATTCTGCCTTGAGGAATTTCTGTAGCAATGTTATGCAATGAAGAAGATTGACCTCCAACTTGCATGTTAGGAACAATTTCAACCAGCAGACAGTTGTCCTGATTCCTATTGACTCTGATTTTCCAAGGATTTCTTGATACCACACTAGGTAAAACACTGCCTTCATGCCCAGACCAGTTTTTTGAACCAAAGCTGTAATGAAGTCAGTAGGTGAGTGGTCTTGTCAGTTGCCAAAGTGAACATCATTGAGTGGGTTAATGCTAAGCAAGCACTGCTTGATAGGACGACTGGGGACACTGTCCATCATTTTCCTGATGATCAGGGGTAGACTGCCGGGACAGTAATTGACCAGGTTGGATTTGTTTTACTTTTTGTGTACTTGCAAACAAAGGCAATTTTCCACATTGTTGGTAGATGCCAGTGTTGACCTGCTTTGATATCGCTTGGCACATAAGTAATCCTGTGCTAAGCTTTAACTGGTTGACAACTCATTTTTAGATATGCCTGGTGTTGATCTTGGTATGTCATCGTGCATTAATCATTGAACCATGGTTAATTCTCTGGCAGAGTATGGGAAATGCCAGGGCATGAGGCTACAGATTGTTTGAGTACAATTCTGCTGCTGTTATCCCACAATGCCTCATGGATGTAGAGTCTTTCATTGCTAAAACTATTCAAAGCCTTTCCTATTTGGCTTTGGTGCCACACAACTTCCATCTAAAATTGTAATTGACTTGAGTCTTACAATTATAGTCAAACTGTTACACATTTTCATTTGCATTAAGACATAAAAACATCCAAGTCTGGGCTTGCAAGTAGCAAATAACAGTCCTACCACACTAATGGTGGGCAATGACCAGTCCAATTAGACATAATCAAAGCATCGCTATTTGATGTTCAACAGCATTACCATTGCTGAATTCCTCCTACTATCAGCATCCTGAGCTTTTCCTGTAAACAGAAATGGAAATGATCTGGCTCAAGCACTGAGGCTACAACAGCAAGTCAGACTCAGAATTCTGCAGAGAAACTCACTCCTGTCTTCCCAGTCCCTGTCCAACATTTGCAATGCACAAATCAGAAATATGGTGCAATTGTTTCCATTTAGATTGTGTAAGTCCAACAACACTCAAAAAGCTTAATTCCATTCAGAACAAAGTGGACTGTTTGACTGGCACTCAATCCACCAACTTCAACATTCATTTTCTTCCCCACCGACACACAATGGAAGTACAATGATGGTTGTAAATGGTACACAAACTCACCTATGGTTCTTTGACAGCACCTTTCAAACATCTAACCTCTGCCACCTAGAAGGATAACATCAGCAGATGCATGGGAACACCACCACCTACAAATGTCTCTCCAAGTTTCACACTATCCTGACTTAGAACTTTGAATCAGATCTCCACTTTTACCACTGTCACGACCAAGAATAGTAGGAGGAATTCAGCAATGGTAATGCTATTGAACGAAGAGCGATGGTTCAATTATCGCTTCAGCAATTTAATTAATGACCTTTGTTCTAACACAAGGTCAAAAGTAAGGATATTCATTCATGATTGCAATGCTTATTATTATTATGAAATCCTCAGTTATTAAAGCAGACCATATCTGCATGCAGCAAGATCCAGGAATAATTTAAGCTGGGGCTGCTACATGGCAAGCAGCATCTATGCTACCCAAGCACCTGGCAATGAGTGCCTTCATGAAGAGAAAATCTATCCGTCTTTCTTGGACTTTCAATGACAATCCCATCACTACATCACTCTCAACCAACATCTTGTGATGAATGGTTTACCTTGGACTAAAATCATAGGAATGTAGGAGTGGGAGTAGGCAATGCAGCCCTATGGACCCACTCCACCATTTAACATGATCATGACTGATCTTATCCTGGATCCAATTCCACATTCCTGCCTGTTCCCCTTAGTCCTTTATTCCATTTTTCATCAGAAATGTATCGACTTCTTTTTTGAATCTGTTGGTTGCTCTGCCTTTATTGGTGTATGGGGCAGTGAGTTCTGCAACCCCCTGACAGTGGTAATTTCTCCTCATCTCAGTTTTGAACCTACCTCCTCTCAACCTATGATTGTCCCATTAAGGTGAACATCTGTTCAACGTCTACCTTATCAATCTCCTTTAGCATTTTATATACTTCAATCAGATCGCTCCATATTCTTCAAAAGTCCAGCAAATATAAACCCAAGCTTTTCACTCGCTCCTTGTATGATAGCCCTTTCATCCCTGGAATCAATTGGTGAACATCCTCTTGAACTGCCTCCAGTGCTACCACATTCTCACTGAATCAAATCAACAGTTATGGGCAGTGAACACTTCAGAGGTTTGGAATTTTACGCTGCATAACTCATCTTCATATTTCTAATGTCAGTTCACCTTTGACAAAGTGTAAGTCAGGAATGTGATGAAACTCTATCCATTCCCTGTATTCCAGGTATAGCTGAACAACACAAATACCAACACCATCCAGGACAAAGCATATTGCTTGACAGGAAAATAATCCACCACCTTGAACACTGACTTCCCACTCCATCAGCACTTAGTAGCAGCAGTGTCTACGTCAATAAGAAGCATCTTGACAAAGTCTTTTCAACAGCACACGGCAACCAATGACCTCTACTAACCAGAAGAATAAGGGCAGCAGATGCATAGTAGCGCCACCACCCGCAAAAGCCCAAATCCAGGGCCATACAATTCTGACTTGAAATATCACTGTTCCTTTTTTGGCACTATGCCAAAATTCTGGCCATTCCTCTGTAATGGCACTGTTGATCCAACTATATCATGAGTCAGTGGCTTTAAATAGATTTTTTTTATAGAAGTAATTTTCACTTATTAAACGTTAAATTTTCCACAGGTGGAGGGCTAGATACGGATCTAACATGCTTAACTGGTCATGAATCAATTTTCTGTCTACAAAGAAAATGGTATCAGGTTACTATCTTTAAACAGAAAGAAGAATACAATTAAATGCAACACTTAAGTTGTTTTAAGAAACAAAATAACTGCAGATGCTGTAATCCAGGTAGACAAACAGGAGGCATATATGAGAGGCGGGGAAAGGGTAGAGCCAGAATGGTGGTGATAGGTGGACATTGGTAGTAGGCATGGCCTCATTGGTCAGCAGGAGGGATCAATCCGGTTGGTGGCCATCTCCCACCCATCCCCTGGCTCCCCTTCCAACCTCACCTCCTCCCTTCCATTCCACCTTCTGACCCTCCTTTCCAGCCACCAACTGGATTCATCCCTCCTGTCTACTGACCAGGTCTTACCTACTACCAGTGTCCGCCTATCACCACCATTCCACCCCTCTTTATCTGCAGCTGTTCCTACCCCCACATCCAGTCCTGAAGAAGGGTAATATCCAAAATGTTGACTGCTCCTTTCCTCTACATGCTGCCTGCCTTGCTGTAATCTTCCAGCCCCGTTTTAAGAGACAGCCTGATTGTATTGGTTCTTTGGAGATCTTATGCTTGGAAGCATGCATTTCAACTTAGAGACAACTTCAGGGAAAATTCAGTTTGCAAAAACTAATGATTTGCATCCAGTTCACAGACTCTACCTAAAAGGACAAACTCTTGGCTCTAAGCCTTCAGGTTCTTTTAATCTTTTTAAGCAGTATGTTCATATTTCTGTATATGGTGGAATATAATCATTGAAAGTGAGGTGATGACTGCCAGAAGTTTTTGGATAATAACCACTTTTTAATTTTGTTTCTAAAAAGTACATGGGGCCATTTATCACACCCTGACCAATGCCTCAAATTCAGACTAGTCAGCTCAGCAGTTTCCAGGGACTCAGCCAGAGACCAGCCTTGTCCATATACGTTGCTGCTAACTGGATCACTCTTATGTAAAAGCAATCGAGCATATCTGCAATTTCAGCATTATGCCAAACAAACATCAACTATTTCTATTTTAAAAAGTTCAGAAATGTGAATTTATTATAAATATTAATTTACAATTGTTGCTCAAACTACTATCCACTTCCATGATATTACATTTAATAAAAGGAAATTATACTTTGAAAACAGTAAATATAGAACTGCAGTTTTCACTGAAACCAACAACATGAGAATGAACTGAATTTTATTGTTTGACTTCACAGGAAGAGTATTGGCTTGCAAAATTTAAAACAGAATTATAGGAGCTTGAGAAAGAAAGAAAAATGAAAATTCAGGTTTTCTTCACAAATCCAGGTAGGTGGTCCGACTATGAAGTTAAACAATTTGCAGATTTTCGTTCTTTAGAACAATATGTCCAATTAAAAGCTTAATTTTGTACAGTTTAACTGTTTTAAGGACTTTGCATTGGCCAAGCATCTCAATATTACTGTTATCAATATATAAAGTGGGAATGTATCAAGTATAGTACTATGAAAGTGCAAATAGTAACATTTTTGCAGAGAAAAATCAAGGTTAACAGTTGGCTTTATTATAAAATTCCCATTGTCTTAAAAAATAGTCTTGCATTTTTTTCTGATTTTCAAATTATTCCAAGACATTTAAAATTTGTAACAGAATGTACAATTTTAAATCCGAATGACCTTGTGACCATGCACAGCCAACATTACATTGAATGGACCATGGTTCAAACTCCACAAATTAAACAATGCTTTTACAAAAACAAAACCCCACAAAACTACTAACTCCATATATAACACCCTTACATATCTCAACTTTGCAGTACATATTCAATGCCATGTAAAACATCTCTTTTTATTTCCAATACCAAACTCAAATTACTTCAATATACTACATTGTCACAGACTGACTCAAGGTAAAACTGAACTGAGAGAGAAACATCTCAAACTTAAAACCAGTTACACATCTTGGGCTTTGCATGGTTGATATTTAAGCTCCAAATTTTAAAAACTGAATTAAATTCTCCAAGTTAAAAAAGCAACTTGGTTTAAAGCATGATGGTTTTAAAAATAAAAACTTTTCTAATAAAAATTAGCACAATTAGTTCATTCCAGATAATGATTTAGTCCTTGGAAAAAGCTTAATTTTTTTTGTATGACAACCAAATTTTAGCATTCTGTGAAACTTATCACTAAAAACCTCCACAGAACAATACCCAATATTTGATGCAAAACTGTCCACCCAAAATACAACTGGCAACAATCAAGCTAAAGTATTTTCAAAGTCATACTTGCGTTCATCTGATCTTAAAGTGATAGTCTCTGATGCTTCAAAAATATGTGGCAACCAACCAAGTGGGTCAGGCAAAGGCACAATGATGGACTGACTGAGTAGGCCAGACTTTTGATTGATTGTTGTGGCTTTCATGTCATTTGTATTTTTTTTTGCCTATAAGGGATGGCTTTGCATTAAAGATTTCTTCGGCCTATATTTCAAGTCTGTTAAGACCAGTGGCACTGACAGTGCTTTTAACTGAATACTTCTTTATAGTAAGGAAAAGACTCTACGATTGCACTTACAATAAAGTGTTTATGGAGTTCAAACGCAGTGCGCCTGTTAATATCCACTTCTGATTTTAAAAAAATGATCTGTTTTAAAACAGCAACCACTGAACAAATCAAAGTATGAGCTACATTTCTGCAGCACCCATGCCATTTGAGTTCCAATTAGCATCAAATTCCATTAAAAGATGCCACCTCCTGGAGATGACTCCAAAGAGTTCTGATTCGTTCAGACTAGTGCAGGCACAAGCTGAATGTAATAAAGTTAGATTTACTTGGATTAAACTGCTTAAATTTTGGCACCACATTTCACTTATAGTAGGCAGTGCTTCCTTTTCTTTGCAATCAGCTTCTACGTATTCCAAAAGGCTCTCTCTAGTGCATTTCTTGGTGATAGCAACAGTACTGTTGGATAAGATAGCCTCTTTTCCATGTTTCTACCAGTAATTTTACTTTAGTTTAGATCCTTTAGAATTGCTAGTTGGTAAGTACAATAAGTTAAAGACCAAGGATCCAAAAGTTTTATGCTCTTCATTGAAAACTCAGGGACTGGTGTGGGACTGACAACTGAAACAGCCTTTTGAGAGCTCAAACCTTTTATGGATCCCACTACCACTGATGGGTTCCCCATCCCTCCTAAATGATACATCAGCCTAGGGTCCGTGCTGAACTAAGCTTTTGGGACAAAACGTAAGTGACTGCAACAGATACCTACACTGTTGCATTTACACCAAATGAATTTGTTCTTCCCATTCATTTGATGACGTGTTAATCTGCTGGGAGTTATCACCCAACAACATTACACTTCTGCTGTCACTCACACCTGATGTTTCTGCTTGTGGCTCAGATTTTGTAGCACCAATACTTTCTGAAACTTCTTCAACTTGGGTTCCTTTACCTTCACTCATGACTGTAGCCTCAAACAGTGCATGGTCCTCGTGAAGGCTCTGGAGCATCTCAAGTCTGCTTGATCCTTGTTCCTCTGCACTGCTGAGTTGCTGAGAATTTATGTCAGTTTCAGAAGATGCTGAAGGAATTAATGCAATGCTCTGAGGATTCATGTCATGGAACCATGCCATGATATTCCCAAGGAGATTTGCATTCATGGCAGGATCTGCATCTGTGGATTCAGTTCCTTCAGCAGACAAAAATAATCTACTTTGTACATCAAAAGGCTGAGAGCCACCAAACCTGCTGGAGTAAGGATCACTGTTACCCAATCTCATAAAGCTGTCTTCCAAATCCGTCAGCTGAGAGTTGCTCAAAGCTTCAGCAGTGTCTGTACTTCTCTGGGTTGCATCAAGCTTTGAGGGTAAAGAAGTACCAATGGCCCCTAAAGATAACTCGTTGCTAAGGAAGTCTTGCGGCTGACCACCGACTGCAAGGGCAGACTCTTGCAGAGACAGCTGGATAGCTAGCAGGATATTTGGGTCATCATCATCAAGTGAGCTCAAAGCCTAACAGAAAGGAAACAATTGTATCATAAATGCCAAGACTTTGTCAATGGTTTTCTTCTATGCTTTCAGATATGCAGATTAGAAACTATTTTAACGATTTGAACAGAATCTTACAATGAAAAACAGCAGACTACCCAAAACACAGTAATATCGAGTTTTGAGAAGATTTGTAGCTCAGGTTGAGTTTCTGGATGTGAGTTTGCTCGCTGAGCTCGAAGGTTAGTTTTCAGACATTTTGTCACCATTGTAGGTAACATCATCAGTGAGCCTTCGATGAAGCTTCATCGGAGGCTCACTGATGATGTTACCTAGAATGGTGATGAAACGTCTGAAAACTAACCTTCCAGCTCAGCGATCAAACTCACATCCAGACACAATAATATGTTTTAAGAATGACAGGGTTGGAAGTACAAGTCCATTTCCAATTAAAATCTATGGATGCAAACAGAACAAACAAGAAATACCATTTGCTAACAACAGTAAGCTTTACAAATTGCAGGCAGACAATTAATTGTTACACAGGACTTTGGGGGGAGAAAAGGGGTTCATCTGAGTGTACTTTTTGTTCAAAGTGGCAGGTTGGTATAATGTCAGATCTTTCCATTGACAGATAAACCGAAGTAATGATGCAAAGTAGTGCATTCATAATTCCCGACACAGCAAATTTCCATCCTTGTTTGGCCACACAGATGCTGAGCAGAGGTGAGTACCCACCCACAGACTGAAAGATAAGTTACTTGAGTTGTAAAACAAAATCCTCCTTTGCTTACTCCTGCCTACCATAATGCAGAGCAGCTTTTGTAGAAAACTGGCAGCTCAGCACTGCGAAATCAAATACTTGAAGAAAACCAAAGTCATGGAGCAGTCAATAAAAAAAAAACCCAAAGAAATGAAATACATCCAAACAATTTTCTTCAAGTATTCTGATTCTGTACCTATTCAACTTCAAAACTGAAATGGCTTAATTTTTTTAAAAATCTACAATCTACAGATAATAGTTACACAAAAATGCTCATTACAATCCCTCTGACAGGTTTTTTGTGGGATACTTAATAGGGATTTATCACATTAATTACCAGCCCTCAACTTCAGTTTCTGTTTCAGTGATTAGCAAGTTCAAGGTTTGATATTACCGACGTAAGTACAAGTGACTTATGGCAGAGTGTGATGTCAGTTACATAACCAAAAACTAGATTGTGAAGAATTCTTTCCATGGATTCTCAAATATAGGCAATTTAGTTGTTTAGTTGTGAATCACTAAATATCTGATAAATTGTAGAACATTAATCAAAATAAATGCAACTGTGCAAAATTTATGACTTTTCCAACCTAAACATGCAGCAAAGCAAAAACAGTTGCAAGATAGTGGATCGCACTAAGAGAAATACCTGTAGAGAGTCTTGATTCTCAGAGTGACTGACAGGTGTATACTCATGAAGCGAAGAGCTGTGCAAAATACTCATGGATGCTGAACTCACCATGGAAGCATGTCGTCTGCTGTTACCTTCATGGGTATCTAGAATGAAACAACAAAACAAAATACAACTAAAATAGTAGTTCTAAAGTGAACGCATGTTTGGATTGGTACGAATGATCATCTTTGTTCTCTGTGGAAATAGCTCATCAATAACTTCTATATTTAAGTAGATATTTCCTGCAACTTGAACAAATTGACTAAAGCATAATAGAGTCAGATATATTGCCATTGAAAAGATAACTAGCTCAAAATAAATAAGGCTAAAAATGTACTAAACTATGTTCACTTTTTATTCTTCATCTATGTTTTGACCACATGCTGTAATCTGAATTGAATATCCTAATTTCTTTGGCTTTATGATAAATTCATGGGATGTGGGCATTGTAGGCCAGCATTTCTCATCCTTCAACTGCAGAATCTTGGAAGACAGTAAAAAGACCAGCTAAGGATAGCAGATTTCTTTATTTTCAGGCCTTTTACGACAATCAACAGTGGTTATATGGTTAACATTATTGAATTCAAACAGTCTAATTTATTGAGTCTAATTACAATCACGTAATCAAGTTGACCAGCACCTGCTATGGTGGGATTCGAACCTATGTCCTCAGAAAATAGACCTGTGTCCCTGGATTAATACTCCAATGACATAATGATGACACCACTACTCATTAACCACTGTTCACATGAATTAAAACTGCTGGTAAAAAGGACTTTCAAATCATGCAGATTAAGCATTGACAGCAGAATAAAAGTATGTAGAAAAGCATTGTAACTAAAAAATACCTTACGTTCGCTGCACCAACAAGCATTTCCAGATTTTTTTTCAACTTCATTCATTGACCACACTCAATTTCGGAGGAAGTGACTGCACAAAGACTCCAAGTGCACACGAGTCAATTTTTCGTTTGTATGAATAATGAGTTAATGCATCCCTTCCTTTCCTAAGCTATCTCCAAGAAATAAAATACCAGGCTCTAGTTGACTGAGCAGGTAACTACTGCTGCCATGTAACAAATTTTCACAGGCTCTTGTGGTGCAATGCTAGTGTTCCTACCTCTGGACCAGGAGACCCCAGGTTCTAGTCCCATTTGCTCCACAGGTGTGTCAAAAGCATGTACAGACAAATTGATTAAAAGTACTATAAACAAGCTTTCACAAGTGAAACATCAGTTTTCAGCTAGAATCTACCCAACGCCAGAGATTTGGAACTTATTGTGGGTGAATCTCTGGATGAATACACATACATTGTGTATGCTGTCACAGACACAATGAAGTAGTATAGATGCAGCACTCTAAAAAAAATTCTTTCATAATCCGCACAGCTGCTGGCTAATACTATTGTACTCAATTGTTTAAGGACTTGTCGATGTTGTTGAGGTTGGTTGGCTTGCTGAGCTGGTTTGTTGTTTTGCAGACTTTTCGTTACCTTGCTTGGTAACATCCTCAGTACAGCCTCCGATGAAGCGTCGGTGCATTCTCCCACTTGGTTTTTAAACTCTGGGGTCCGTTGAGATGGATTGCCTCACTTCCAAGTTTCCTTCATAGTGGAATGTATATGGGATCGAATCCAATGGGTTTATTAATAGCATGCTTTGTGGAGTGCCATGCTTCCAGGAATTCTCGTGCTCATCTCTGCCTAGCCTGTTTCAGGATCTTGGCGCTGTCCCAGTTGAAGCCGGGTTCTTCTTGTCCATGTGGATTGAGATGAGTGAGTATTGGTCGCGTCTTTTTGTAGCCAGCTGGGGTTCATGTATTCTTGTTGTCAATTTCATTCCTGTTTGTCCGATGTAGTGTTTCTCGCAGTCTCTGCAGTGGATTTCGTAGATTACATTAGTCCTGTCCATGGTGGGGAGTAGGTCTTTATTTCAGGTGAGCAGTTGTCGTAGGGTTGGCGTGGGCTTGTATGCCACTCTGATGCCCAGCGGTTGTAGGAGCCTTGTGGTGAGTTCTGACGTGTTCCTGATGTAGCGTAGTGTGATGAGTGTGTCAGGGCGTGTAGAAGCTTTTTGATGCTGTTCTTGTAGGCATCTTCTGACCTAGTTTTTTGGATATCCATTATCCTTGAACACTTGGAAGAGGTATTCTTCTTTCTCTTGGCATAGTTCTGTGTTGCTGCCCTTTTAAACAGTGTTCACACACAGCTTTGTGTGTGTGTGCTGGGATGATTACTATTGAAGTTCAGTACCTGGTCTGTGTGTGTGGCTTTACGGTGTACTTTCGTTTGCCGTTCCCTACTTGTCTTGCACTCTACCATGATGTCCAGGAATGGGAGCTGTTTGTTCTTCTCCTCCTCTCTGGTGAATCTCATTCTGGTGAGGGTGTTGTTTATAAATCTGTGCGTCTGTTCTAATTTGGTGCGTTTAATGATGACATTCCGCTATGAAGGAAACCCAGAAGTGAGGCAATCCATCGCAACAGACCAGAGTTTAAAAACCAGGCAGGAAAACCGAAGCTTCATCAGAGGCTGCACTGAGGATGTTACCAAGCATGGTAATGCAACGTCTGCAAAACAAACCAGCTCGGCGGGCCAACCAACCTCAACACCCACAACTTCAGCTTCAGATCTACACTAAAACCTTAGTGTTGTCTAAGATACTGCCTTCAGGTTCTTGGGTACTGTAAAAATACTTTTATCTAATTCTGTGGTAAATAACATAAATACCTCAGCATTGGCATTGGGATGTGTTATTGTTTAAAAGTTTGAAGAGACAAAAGGGAGAGGCAGGAATGCATCGTTTTAATTAAAAACAATTACACATTTTAGGCTTTTGTTTTATCATTTCAAAACAACATTGTTATAAAGTAACTCCTGATATTTGAGTGGCTTTAATATTACAATGTCAGCATGTGATCCAAAGCCGTGATGTGTGAATCATGGAATAATAGAATCCCTATGATTTGTGACTTGAAGACTTCAGAAATATACGACTGGAGGAAAATTTTCACTGTTTGCACATCTGCAGGAAATCTTAAGACTAAAAACCAACGCATACTAATTTGAGCTTAAAAATAGTGTACCTAATTAAGCTAGCATTTCTATTTTAAATAGATCATGAATACAAATGCTATAAATTTCTTGCACATTGTCCAAAAAATGTTCAAGACCCAAATTCATAAGAATAATTAGATTATAGTAGTGCTTAATTTCTGTACCCCTTATTTTCCAAGTAATACTGTTTTCTGAATGAAATGCAGTTTGGTGTTGTGGAATCAGCAAGGCTAGGCTGAAGACTATCCATGCTGAGTTTTATTTGGAGTTTTACTGCCAACGGAGTGAAAAGTTTGTAATTTCATCACTCTGGTCCTAGTCCGAACTTAGTTTCTATCAGTGAAATAAAAAGTCAAGTTCACCAAATAACTTAGAGTACAGAATAAATGAAACTTAATAGCAGCTTAACATTTTTAACATTTAAAAAAAAATTCAAAGTTTTGAAAAATAAGAATAATGTGAATAATGAGTTTTCACTGTTACCTATGGTGCTATCACTGGGCTCTTCGGGATCTGGAGTATTACTGCGAAGGCTATGCATATCTCGCCGCCGTTGTCTATGTCGTCGTCTGTACTGGAATTCAGCATATTCCTAAATTCAGCAAATAAGTGGTTGCATCTTCAGGAACAGATTGCACAGTACTTGAACATATAGCTATAAAACAGTAAAAATGTAGCCAACACCAGCCCACAAAAATCTTACATCTTGTCAACTTCTGCCATTAAGGTACAACAATATCCTTTGATCTTTTCATATTGCAATTGTACCCAACTGCCAATGCTGACACAGAAGTACCTTGCTTTTGCACCCCTCAGTTCTTCAGCCTTTGATGTTTGTACTGTATGTACAGAAACTTCTATGCTAAAGTTGTGTACTCGATAGTTTTGAAAACTGTTCTATGTATTACTATTTAAGTATAAACACAGAATCAGAATAAGTCATACTGAAATAAAAACCAAAGTCATGGCTTGTTATTCTTCATCTTTAAACCTATTTAAATGGAAAACCACATCTGGTCCTGATGTAGTTAATAATATACTTAAATGATTGATATAAATGCACTAGTTGCAATTTGCTGGAATGCAGTTTCACAGTTAATTGAGTACAAGGCAATACAGCACAGCTGAGGCCAACTTGTTCGCATCTTAGTACCAGATACCTATTTTCTAGGTGCCACTGAGAACCAATTGAGGAGAGGGACAGGAAACTTCATCTTTTTCTTTATCTGAAGACACCAAAGGCTAATTGTAACAAACTAACTCTGCTCCTTTAATCAGCTGATTTAGTACAGACCAACAAGTGCATCTTTGACCTTTGGGTTTGTATGGCTTTGTTCCTCATGCAGTATACCTTGTCCAATCAAATTTGTGTTGTTTAAATGACACCAATTCACCCAGTATGCAGACTGCAATCAGTAAGGATAGGTGACATCTCCTCCACAATAATAGTCAAAACCAGCAGCCCACAAAGCTATACTCCTAATACAGTCACAACTGTGTGGCCAAATTCAGCTCTAACTCCACCTACAAATTTGCTGATGACACCACCTCAGTGGATCGGATGTCAAACAACGAGACAGAGTACAGGAAAGAGATAGTTTACTCGCGTTGTGTAAAGACTACAACCTCTCTTTCAATATCAGCAAAACAAAAAGTGCCGGTCACTGACTTCAGAAAGTGGAGTAGAGGACACTCCCCTGTATGTATCAATGGTACTGAGGCAGAGGTGATGGAGAGCTTCATGTTCCTCTGTGTAAATATCAGCACTGATATATCCCTGGTCCATCAAGATCAACATGACAATCAAGTAAACACACAAATGCCTCTACTTCTTTAGATGGCTAAGGAAATTCAGTGTGTCCACAAAGACTTACCAATTTTTATAGATGCACCATAGGAAGCATCCTATCCGTATGGATCACAGCTTGATATGGTAACTGCTCTTCCCAAGACCACAAGAAATTACAGAGAATCGTGACTGCAGCCCAGTCCATCATGAAAACCAGCCTTCCTTCCACTGACTCCATCTACGCTTCCTGCTGCATCAGGTGTGGCCAACATCATAGACCACCCCCAGCCCAGTTATACTTTCTTCCACCCTCTTCAATAGGGTAGAAGATACATAAATTTGAAAACACATACCAACAGCTTTAAAGCTGACGTTTCAGGCCTAGACCCTTCATCAGAGAGGGGGATGGGGAGAGGGAACTGGAATAAATAGGGAGAGAGGGGGAGGTGGACCGAAGATGGAGAGTAAAGAAGATAGGTGGAGAGAGTATAGGTGGGGAGGTAGGGAGGGGATAAGTCAGTCCAGGGAAGACAGACAGGTCAAGGAGGTGGGATGAGGTTAGTAGGTAGCTGGGGGTGCAGCTTGGGGTGGGAGGAAGGGATGGGTGAGAGGAAGAACCGGTTAGGGAGGCAGAGACAGGTTGGACTGGTTTTGGGATGCAGTGGGTGGGGGGGAAGAGCTGGGCTGGTTGTGTGGTGCAGTGGGGGGAGGGGACGAACTGGGCTGGTTTAGGGATGCAGTAGGGGAAGGGGAGATTTTGAAACTGGTGAAGTCCACATTGATACCATATGGCTGCAGGGTTCCCAGGCGGAATATGAGTTGCTGTTCCTGCAACCTTCGGGTGGCATCATTGTGGCAGTGCAGGAGGCCCACGATGGACATGTCATCTAGAGAATGGGAGGGGGAGTGGAAATGGTTTGCAACTGGGAGGTGCAGTTGTTTGTTGCGAACTGAGCGGAGGTGTTCTGCAAAGCGGTCCCCAAGCCTCCGCTTGGTTTCCCCAATGTAGAGGAAGCCGCACCGGGTACAGTGGATGCAGTATACCACATTGGCAGATGTGCAGGTGAACCTCTGCTTAATGTGGAATGTCATCTTGGGGCCTGGGATGGGGGTGAGGGAGGTGGTGTGGGGGCAAGTGTAGCATTTCCTGCGGTTGCAGGGGAAGGTGCCAGGTGTGGTGGGGTTGGAGGGCAGTGTGGAGCGAACAAGGGAGTCACGGAGAGAGTGGTCTCTCCGGAAAGCAGACAGGGGAGGGGATGGAAAAATGTCTTGGGTGGTGGGGTCGGATTGTAAATGGCGGAAGTGTCGGAGGATAATGCGTTGTATCCGGAGGTTGGTAGGGTGGTGTGTGAGAACGAGGGGGTTCCTCTTGGGGCAGTTGTGGCGGGGGCGGGGTGTGAGGGATGTGTTGCGGGAAATACGGGAGACGCGGTCAAGGACGTTCTCGATCACTGTGGGGGGAAAGTTGCGGTCCTTAAAGAACTTGGACATCTGGGATGTGCGGGAGTGGAATGTCTTATCGTGGGAGCAGATGCGGCGGAGGCGGAGGAATTCGGAATAGGGGATGGAATTTTTGCAGGAGGGTGGGTGGGAGGAGGTGTATTCTAGGTAGCTGTGGGAGTCGGTGGGCTTGAAATGGACATCAGTTACAAGCTGGTTGCCTGAGATGGAGACTGAGAGGTCCAGGAAGGTGAGGCATGTGCTGGAGATCGCCCAGGTGAACTGAAGGTTGGGGTGGAAGGTGTTGGTGAAGTGGATGAACTGTTTGAGCTCCTCTGGGGAGCAAGAGGCGGCGCCGATACAGTCATCAATGTACCGGAGGAAGAGGTGGGGTTTGGGGCCCGTGTAGGTGCGGAAGAGGGACTGTTCCACGTAACCTACAAAGAGGCAGGCATAGCTGGGGCCCATGCGGGTGCCCATGGCCACCCCCTTAGTCTGTAGGAAGTGGGAGGAGTCAAAAGAGAAGTTGTTGAGTGTGAGGACGAGTTCAGCTAGGCAGTAACCAGCTTGTAACTGATGTCCATTTCAAGCCCACCGACTCCCACAGCTACGTAGAATACACCTCCTCCCACCCACCCTCCTGCAAAAATTCCATCCCCTATTCCCATTTCCTCCGCCTCCGCCGCATCTGCTCCCATGATAAGACATTCCACTCCCGCACATCCCAGATGTCCAAGTTCTTTAAGGACCGCAACTTTCCCCCCACAGTGATCGAGAACGCCCTTGACCGTGTCTCCCGTATTTCCCGCAACACATCCCTCACACCCCGCCCCCGCCACAACTGCCCCAAGAGGATCCCCCTCGTTCTCACACACCACCCTAACAACCTCCGGATACAACGCATTATCCTCCGACATTTCCGCCATTTACAATCCGACCCCACCACCCAAGACATTTTTCCATCCCCTCCCATGTCTGCTTTCCGGAGAGACCACTCTCTCCGTGACTCCCTTGTTCGCTCCACACTGCCCTCCAACCCCACCACACCCGGCACCTTCCCCTGCAACCGCAGGAAATGCTACACTTGTCCCCACACCTCCTCCCTCACCCCTATCCCAGGCCCCAAGATGACATTCCACATTAAGCAGAGGTTCACCTGCACATCTGCCAATGTGGTATACTGCATCCACTGTACCCGGTGCGGCTTCCTCTACATTGGGGAAACCAAGCGGAGGCTTGGGGACCGCTTTGCAGAACACCTCCGCTCAGTTCGCAACAAACAACTGCACCTCCCAGTCGCAAACCATTTCCACTCCCCCTCCCATTCTCTAGATGACATGTCCATCGTGGGCCTCCTGCACTGCCACAATGATGCCACCCGAAGGTTGCAGGAACAGCAACTCATATTCCGCCTGGGAACCCTGCAGCCATATGGTATCAATGTGGACTTCACCAGTTTCAAAATCTCCCCTTCCCCTACTGCATCCCTAAACCAGCCCAGTTCGTCCCCTCCCCCCACTGCACCACACAACCAGCCCAGCTCTTCCCCCCCACCCACTGCATCCCAAAACCAGTCCAACCTGTCTCTGCCTCCCTAACCGGTTCTTCCTCTCACCCATCCCTTCCTCCCACCCCAAGCCGCACCCCCAGCTACCTACTAACCTCATCCCACCTCCTTGACCTGTCCGTCTTCCCTGGACTGACCTATCCCCTCCCTACCTCCCCACCTACACTCTCTCCACCTATCTTCTTTACTCTCCATCTTCGGTCCGCCTCCCCCTCTCTCCCTATTTATTCCAGTTCCCTCTCCCCATCCCCCTCTCTGATGAAGGGTCTAGACCCGAAACGTCAGCTTTTGTGCTCCTGAGATGCTGCTTGGCCTGCTGTGTTCATCCAGCCTCACATTTTATTATCTTGGAATTCTCCAGCATCTGCAGTTCCCATTATCCCCAACAGCTTTAAAACCAGCTTCTTCTCCACTGTTATCAGTCTTATGAATGGACCTCTCATATGAGAGCTGATTGTTCTCTGCACCTTCTGATTGTAATACTATATTCTGCATTCTGTTCTGTTGCCCTGATGTAGTTATGTAAGGTATGATTTGTCTGATAGCATGCAAAACAATACTTTTCATTGTATCTCCATACATGGGAGAACAATAAATGAACTCAAAATCAAATCATGTATTACAGTATATTTAGTCACACACATCTTGAATGCAAAACAGGTAACTACTTTACATGTACATT
This sequence comes from Stegostoma tigrinum, assembly GCF_030684315.1. Taxonomy (NCBI): domain Eukaryota; kingdom Metazoa; phylum Chordata; class Chondrichthyes; order Orectolobiformes; family Stegostomatidae; genus Stegostoma; species Stegostoma tigrinum. The sequence continues at coordinate 108,544,799 of NC_081355.1, forward strand.
TAAGTAACAAGTATCTACCTGCATTCAATGTGAATGTGGCAGATTCTTTATTAAAGTTTGGCACAAATTTGCCAGACAACACATTCTCGTGAAGCTACATTATATCAAAAAGATGCACATAACTGGAATCTATATTAGAAGAGAAGTCACTTAAAGGAGCTGTCCTGTGTAGTAACTGCAGCCTGAAAAGGCTTTTAAATATAAATCATGAAACCCTTACCTGCAGGCCTTCTACGTCTTGTCCTCCATACCTGCAGGCCGTTTTGCATAAAGAAAATAAGTAAAAAATTATTTTTAACGTATCACACCCACAAAAGGCTGACATCTGGCATATGTGGTCTTCCCGGGATAGACAGACAGAAAGTAGTAGCGAACCTACTGTGTCTGTGTCTAAACCAAGATCAATTTATAGAAATGGTGTCAGGCTGCAAAAATAGTGCACTGAAGTGGAAAAGCCTGGCACAGAGAAAAGTAATAATTTTAGTTAATACAAGGTAAAACAAAATCCTACATTTTAAAATTAATGATCATTGGCCCCAGAATTGGTGGTACCATTCACTACCAGCTCCTATTCAGGATAGCTCCTTTAAATAAAGGTCCTCCTATAAACTGTGCACTGAAAGGGCTATATGATATAACCACAAGCAGTGGATACCTACCTCTGGTGATGCAAAACCTAAATATTCCCAATCCCAGGTTCCACCAGCAAAACTGTAACAAACAATTCAAAATTCTGTCAATATGGCACTTACTTAATCTAAATTGAGTTACATGGGCAGCCAATAATAAGTTTTTGAATTAATGATCAACATCTGTAATTTACTGACTTGTTTTGAAGTAAAAATTCAAACATTCAGTTGTTCTACAGCTGTTTATAAGTTAATGTAGCTTTCAGAGTACAATTCAGGGCTAACACTACACATGTAGTTAACAGCACTGTGCTATGTTTAACTGAATATCTATACATTATTAAATAGTTTAAATTAAGTGGGGTGACTGAAATTTATGTGAAGAATTTAACAATTTTCTACTTCTGTTAAAAATAATCTACTGAGAGCCAAAAACATGGAACCTCCAATTATGAGATATATACAGACAAAAACTGTACCCATATTTATCGCTACATAACAGTGGTTCTCAGGAATGCACCATATATGATTAATATACCAGTATTCTACATATTTGTGATCAGAGATAATGGGAACTGCAGATGCTGGAGAATCCAAGATAACAAAGTGTGAAGCTTGATAAACACAGCATGCCAAGCAGCATCTTAGGAGCACCAAGGTTGACGTTTCAGGCCTAGACCCTTCATCAGAGGGAGGGATGGGGAGAGGGTTCTGAAATAAATAGGGAGGGGGGGGGAGGCGGACCAAAGATGGATACAGGAGATGATAGGTGGAGAGAAGATCTTCTCCTCTATTCATCTTCGGTCCGCCTCCCCCTCTCTCCCTATCTATTTCAGAATCCTCTCCCCATCCCCCTCTCTGATGAAGGGTCTAGGCCCGAAACGTCAGCTTTTGTGCTCCTAAAATGCTGCTTGGCCTGCTGTGTTCATCCAGCTCCACACTTTGTTATCTTCTACACATTTGTGCCCTTTTACAATTTCTGCAAAAGAAGAATGCACTTTTGCTCTAGGTCCCAGATGTTTAAATGAGATTTCAGCTTCACATGTTCCTCAGCAAAAGAAAAATCTATGGTGTTTTCAACCCATTCAAACCGACACCAAAGATTACACGGTGTGAAGCTGGATGAACACAGCAGGCCAAGCAGCATCAGAGGAGCAGGAAAGCTGATGTTTCGGGTCGAGACCCATCTTCAGAAATGGAGGAGGGGAAGGGATTCTGAAATAAGTAGGGAGAAAAAGGGGAGGTGGATAGAAGATGGATAAAGGAGAAGACAGAGTGACAAGGACGCAGACGGGTCAAAGAGGCAGGGTTAGAGCCGGTGAAGGTGAATGTAGGTGTGGAGTTAGAGAGGGGATAGGTCGGTCGAGGGAGGACGGACAGGTCAAGGAGGCAGGATGAGGTTAGTGGGTAGGAGATGGGGGTGCGGCTTGAGGTGGGAGGAATGGTTAGGGAGGTGGGGACTAGCTGGGCTGGTTTTGCGATGTGGTCAGGGGAGGGGAGATTTTGAAGCTTGTGAAGTCCATATTGATACCCTTGGGCTGCAGGGTTCCCAGTGAAATATGAGATACTGTTCCTGCAATCTTCGGGTGGTGTCATTGTGGCAATGCAGGAGGCCCAGGATGGACGTGTCGTCTGAGGAGTGGGGGGTGGGGGTTGGGGGGGGGGGGGGGGGTGGCAGCGGGGATGAATTGAAATGGTTCGCGACTGGGAGATGTAGTTGTTTGTTGCAAACTGAGCGTAGGAATTCCACGAAGCAGTCCCCAAGCCTCCGCCTGGTTTCCCCGACATAGAGGAGGCCACAACGGGAACAGCAGATACAGTACATCACATTAGTGACGTGAGGGTGAACATCTGTTTGAGGTGAAAAGTCTTCTTAGGGCCTGGGATAGGGGTGAGGGGCAAGGCATGGGGCAGGTGTAGCACTTGCTTCGGTTGCAGGGAAATGTGCTGGGGATGGTGGGGCTGGAGGGGAGTGCGGAGTGGACAAGGGAGTCACGGTGAGAATGGTCCCTCCGGAAAGCACATAAGGGTAGGGAGGGAAAGATGTCTTTGATAGTGGGGTCAGATTGCAGATGGCAGAAATGTCGGAGGATGACGCATTGGATTTGGAGGTTGGTGGGGTGGTATGTGAGGACGAAGGGGATTCTGTTTTAGTTATTATTGCGGATAGTGGGTGTGATGGATGAGTTGCGGGAAATGCGGGAGACATGGTTGAGGGCATTTTTGATCACTTTGGAGGGGAAGTTGCGGTTCCTGAAAAAAAGAGGACATCTGGGATGTTTGGAAGCAGATGCGACGGAGGCGAAGGAATTGGGAATAGGGGATGGCCTTTTTCCAGGAAGGTGGGTGAGAGGAGGAATATTCTAGGTAGTTGTGGGAGTCGGTCGGTTTAAAATGGATATCGGTTTCCTGGTGGATGCCAGAGATGGAGACAGAGGCGCTTTCCTGGCTCTAACCCCGTCTCTTTAACCTGTCTATCTCCTCTCACCCTATCTTCTCCTTTATCCGTCTTCTATCCGCCTCCCCGTCTCCCTATTTATTTCAGAATCCCCTTCCCCTCCCTCATTTCTGGAGAAGGGTCTCGACCCAAAGCGTCAAACGTTCCTCCTCCTCTGGTGCGGCTTGGCCTGCTGTGTTCATCCAGCTTTACATCATGTTATCTCAGATTCTCCAGCATCGACAGTTCCTACTATCTCTGACACCGTAGATTCCCACTTTATGTTTCATAGGTTGTAAACACAATGTGAGTTAATTTAAGTATTAACAATGCACACACTTGTATTTATTCAAGAAATGGATGGTTTTCCAGACACATGTGAATACTACTTATAAAGTTTTAATGGACAGGAAAACAGGACAAGTTAAACTGGGATTGGGCTAAGATGGATCTTTGTACCTATCCAAATGCAGAACTTCAGAGTTTATGATTAACAAAGTCTAATTAGAGGACTTGGGCAGTTTACTTTCTGAGCCAAATCCTTTCATGCAAGGAAGGAAGGCACTAAAACACTAATGAGTCTGATCTGCACCATTTTCATTGGCAAGAACAGTAAAACACATCCATAGAAATATTCTAAATTACTGTAAATGTTGTCACACAGCGAAATATGCCATTAAAAGGCTTTGCTTTAAAATGAATTCTTCATAGTATTTTAGTTTGGTATATCAATTTCTTCCGTAAAGCAATGGAAATGACTATTAAAGTAACGTATTACTGGGCAAGTACCTGCGTCTCTGCACTTCTGGGGAGTCTGCAGGAGCAACACCACGAGCCACTGAGGCCAGAAACTCTTGTCTTTTTTGCTGAACGAGACATGCTGCTCGGATAATTTTATGGCGAGGAGTGCGGAGGTAAGGGCGGTTTACTTTCTGAGCCAAGTCCTCAGTCACCATCTCTAGGTCCGTCTGTTTGAATAGAGCAGATGTAAATTATATTACATTGCATCAGCACTCAAATGCAACTTCTTGGCATAGGCTCGTTTAGTGGATGAAAAACAGCCCTATTTGCTTCTGGATCTTAGAATTTCTGTTTAGGTAGCAAGGATTCAAAAGTGTACTGACCGTAAATGGGACATGAATGAAGTGTCTTTATGAATGAAATGGTGATATTTGTAAGAATCCTAATGAGTCCATCACACAATATCAGATGCTATTTCAATCACTATTTTGTGCAAACAAAGATTGCAATGGCCTGGCATTTTACACATACAAACAGAAAGTCATTAAGGTATTGACTGGAATGACGTCAGTCAGGTGGACCTCAGTATATAAGTTCCCTGGTTGGAGCTGCTAATCTGGTCCATTCTGGGAGTCCTGACTGACAGATATAAACAGGAGTATGAGCAGTTCTATCACTCTAGGGGCCAACTCCGAGCTCGCTGGGTCTGTTTCATGTACTATGCACAAATAAATAAAGGGTGACTTAGTGACAGGATACTGGCTTTGATGGAGTTATTTCAGTTAGGCATTGGTAACAGTTCAGACAAAGTTTACTAGACTAATACCTGGAATGAGCAGATTAGCTTATGAGGAATGGCTAGACAGGCTAGGTTTGTATCCTCTGGAGTTTAGAAGAGTTATATGACAGAGTTGAAGTTAAAATCAGAACAGCATCATCATACTGAATGGCCGAACAGGGCTAAAGGGCCAAGTGGCCTATACTTGTTCCTTGTTCATGTATTCATAAGCAAGATATCCTGGCAAGCTGTGCGTGTGCGTGTGCTGGAACACCAAACAAACGAAAGCAAAATGCTGCGTATACCGGAAATCTGAAAGAAATTTAGATTGCTAGAGACATCAAGTCGGTCCACTAGCAGGTGATAGTAAGGACTGTGGATGCTGGAGTCAGAGATAACCAACTGTGGAGCTGGAGGAACACAGCAGGCCAGGCAGCATCAGAGGCTGATTTTGCCTGGCAATAGCTTGGTGGTATGATTACTCAACTATTATTCCACTAACTCCAATAACATTCTGCAGTCCAGTGTCTGAATCCCACCATGACAGATGGTGGAATCTGAATTCAACAGAAAATTTCTGTAATTAAGAATCTACTCATAACCATGAAACCATTGTTGTTGGTCAGGAAAGCCCATCTCGCTCCCTATGTACTTCAGGGAAAGAAGTCTGCCATCCTCATCTGGTCCGACCTATATGGGATTTCAGACCCACAGCAGTGTGATTGACTCTCAACTGTCCTCTGCCCTCACCAAATACGCCCTTAATCTACTCACTAAAACGATGAGCAAAAGGCCCAGCAGAAAATTCCTTGCCTATTAGAAGGCTTTGCATGGTCAACAGAGATCACAAAAAAAAGTGAGACAAGGCCCGAGTGAGCACATGGTATGAGGAATTTGGGGCAGCATGGGAATAGAACTGGTAAATATTTCTTTGCTTTCTCCACTTTAAAACTTTAAAATTCAGTAGTCTGTTGAAAAGGTTATGGAAGTTACGAGCAGGCCTCCTAGCAGTTGACAGGATGTGGAGAAGAAAATAAACGAGGAAATAGAAAAAGTATTAAGAGATGTACTATTACAATAATCATGGAGGACATTCAGTATGCAAGTGGGTGGGAAAATTAGGTTGGTAGCAGATCTCAAGAAAAGGAGCAGGCAATTCTGGATGTGTAATGAGGCAGACTTATTTGGGGAGTTAAAGGTAGAGGGACTTCTGGGGGCAGCAAACATAATATGATAGAATTCAAACTGTAGTTTGAGAGGGAGAAGGCCTAAGCAGATGTAATGGTATTACAATTAAGTAAAGGTTACTGCAAAGACATGAAGGAGGAGCTGACTAGAGTTGAACGGAAAGGGTGTCTAGATGTGAAGATGGCAGAGCAGCAATGGCAGGAGTGTCTGGTGGTAATTCAGGAGTCACAGCAGAAATTCATCCTGACGAAGCAGAAACACACCAAGGCGAAGATGAGGCAACCATGGCTGACAAGGGCTGTCAGAGACAGCATAAACTCAAAGCAAAAAGTGTGCAAGATTAGTGTGAAGCCACAGGATTAGGAAGCATTTAAAAACCAGCAGAGGATAACGTTAAAAAAATAAGAAGGGGAGGGTACGGAGAAGAAAGATGAGTAAACTAGCTAGAAATATAAAAGAAGAGTTATTTTTAGATATATAAAAGGCAAGCGAGGCGAGCGTGGATATTGTACCACTGGAAAATGAATCTGGAGAAGTTACAATGAAGAATAAAGATATGGCAAGGAACTGAATAGGTACTTTGTATCAGTTTTCACAGTGGAAGATACCAGCAGCATACCTGGGGCAGAGGTGAGTGTAGTGGCTATCACTGAGGAAATGGTGCCTTGGAAGGTGGAAGGTCTGAAAGTGGATAAATCACTTGGTCCAGATGTACTACACCCCAGAGTTCTAAAGGAGATAGCTGACGAGATTGTATAGACATTGGTGATTTGGATTTAGGTTTTGTTGTCATGTGTACTCCGGCACAGGAATTCAGTGAAAAGTGTACAAAGTCACCATTTTACTAAGCAAAAGTCAAGATTAAAAATAGAAAACACAAAAGAATTAGGCAAAAGAAAAGGAAACATACAGATCACTTCAGAACCTCCATAAATCCTCGCAGCCAGAAAAATAAAGCCCCTAGAGACCCCACACACCACCCCAGCTAGAATGCCACCACCTCCACCATCATGAACTCAAGCCCAGCCGTAGCCTGGAGCCGCACTAGCACTGCTGGAACCATAACAGCCATTCTTTGGCACTATCTTGCCTCTACTGATATTGTTGCTGCCATGAATCCGCTGAAGCTGCCAGGTCCCAAACTAGGCTCAAACATGATGCTGGGCCCAGCACACCAAAGTAAATGGTCCCTTGTTCTGGTTTATATGATTGCCACTGCCCACTTCGGGGACCGCCATTTCAGCAAAGGAACCTGTTACTGCTGACACTCAAAGGGGGCCACTCCTGCCACTGCTGACATTCCAGGAAGGGGACTGATGTCAACAAAAGAAAAAGGAAAAAGAAAGAAAGAGAAAGAAAAGGAAAAGAGAGGAAAAATAAAACAGATGAGTCCCAGGCTCAGATTCTGGGCCAAACACTGCTACTCTGCTGGCGCCAACTTGGATTGTATTTGGAGGTGATCTTTCAGGAATCACTGAAGTCAGGGAGGATTCTAGGGCACTGGAAAACAGCTAATGTAACACCCCTTTTTAAGAAGGGAGGGAGGCAAGCAGGCAGAAGAAAGGAAACAATAGGCTGGGTAGCCTAACCTTGGTCACTGTTAAGATTTTAACGGTCCATTATTAAGGATGAGATTATGGAGTGCTTGGTAAAATAGGGCTAAGTCAGCCTAGCTTCATCAAGAGGAGGTCACAACTGACAAATCTGTTAGAATTCTTTGAGAAGATAACAAACAAGTAGATAAAGGAGAGCTAGTGGACATAATCAAAGACTTTGATGAGGTGCTGCACAGGAGGCTGCTAAATAAGCCAAGAGTCCACTGTGCTAGGAGCAAAGTACTGGCATGGATAGAGGATTGGTTGATTAGCATAAGGCAGACAGCAGGGATAAATTTTTCAGGATAGCAGCCAGTGATGAGCGGAGTTCAGTGGGGACCAGTGTTGGGACTGCAATTATTCACATTATACATTAACAATCTGGACAAAGGAACTGAAGGCATTGATGCTAAGTTTGGAATTGACACAAAAATAGGTCAAGAAACAGGTAGTGTTGAGGAAATGGGGACACTGCAGAAGGACTTAGACAGACTAGGAAAGTGGGCAAAGAACTGGCAGATGGAATATAATGTGGAAAAGTGTGCACTTATGTAGTAAGAATACAGGCATAGACTATTTTCGAAGTGGGAAAGGCTTTGGAAATCTAAAGCACAAAGGGACTTGGGAGACCTAGTTCAGGATTTTCTCAGAGTTAACATGCAGGTTCAGTTGTCACTTAGGAAGGCAAATAAAATATTAGCATTCATTTCAAGAGAGTTAGAATACAAGAGGAAAGATATACTGCTGTGTCCATATAAGGGTCTAGTCAGACCGCATTTGGAATATTGAGTGCAGTTTTGGGCCCTGTATCCGACGAAGGACGTGCCGACATTGGAAGCAGTCTACAGAAGGTTGACAAGAATGATCCCGGGGGTGAAGGGCTTATCACGTGAGGAGCGACTGAGGACTCTGCATCTATACTCACCAGAATTTAGTAGGAGGAGGAAGAATCTGATTGAAATTGTTGAGAGGACTCGGAGGTCTGGACAGAGTCGACATGGAGAAAATATTTATACTAGTAGGAGATTAGGACTCGAGGGCACAGCCTCAAATTGAAGGGGCGACCCTTTAAATTGAGTTGAGGAGGAATTTGGTCAGCTAGAGGATAGTGAATCTGTGGAACTCATTGCCGCAGAGGGCCAAGTCACTGTGTGTATTTATGACAGAGCTATACAGGATCTTGCTTAGTAAGCGGATCAAGGGTTATAGGGAGAAGGCAGGAGAAGGGGGTTGAGAAACAATCAGCCATAATTGAATGGCAGAGCAGACCTGATAGGAATAGAGTTAGACCATTCAGCCTTTGTTTTAAGGTCTTTTGATTTCCTTTCCTGACTAAGGGGGAAGAATTGGCCACTACTTTGCACTGTGACTGAAGTTGAGTGGATGGGTGTCTGGAAATAAAGACAATATTTCTCCTCTGTGGTGGTCCAATTAATTTTCCACAAAATACTGAAACTCCAATAGCATGCAAATAAAAAAAAACATGAATAAGTAGAAACAGAGTTCTAAATGACAAGCAGTAAAAGGACAGACTCCAAAGTTCCAAAAATGAAACATTTTGTAACTGCAAGTTCAAAGGTACACACTACAGTGCATAAAAATTGAATAAGATCAGGGTACTGCCGTCAAGGCCAGAATTTATTGCCTGGCCGAATTGCACTTGACCTATTTCAGAGGGCAGTTAGGAGTCAGACACATTGCTGTCGGTCTAGACTCAAGTGGACCAGTTTAGGCAAGGATAGCAGATTCCTTTTCCTAAAAAAGAGGACATAGGTAAACCAGATGTGTACTCAACATTTGCCGTAACTGTCATGCTCAACATTACTAAGATCAGCAGTACATTTCAGATTTATTAACAGAATTAAAATTCCTCAAATGTTCTGTGGTAGAATTTGAACCCACATCTCCACAGCACTGGTTTTGGCATCTATCCCAATGATATTACCAATGCTGCCTTCGGTCCTGCCACAATAAACATAAAATATTGTGAAATTATTGTATTTTATTGAGATTTTGAACTCAATGGCCAAGTAAGACATTGGAAAAGTTTGCTGAACATTCTCTTGGTTTGATGCTTATTAAGTTAATAACTGAATCAGGTAATGGGATTATGGATTAGGGTTTTAGCAATAGCATGGGCCGGCTAGATCAAAGGTGTACACCATTAAGGCCTCATTGATTAATAGAACGCATAATTTAAAACTCAGTGATGATTAAACAGAACATTGAGGTTTTATGACATTTATTTCAGCCTGAGAAAGTATCTGGCAAAATGGAGAGAGCTAAAACAAAGGGCACAAAGTTTGGCAGGATTAATAAGCCGCATGCGATTTTTTTCCATGAAAAATTACTGCTGATTGTCTGCCAAAACAAAGACAGTCATTCATGGAATCAGAGGAAAAGCTGGGTTTGTACAACAAGCTCAACAATCACGCTGCAGCTATGAATGTGGTGAGACAATCTTACGTCTCATTGCTTGTAACACTGACAGTTTATCCTTCATTTTCAGACCATTATAGCACTGTAAAAGCTTCAGTGATCTTCAGCGTTGGCATTTAAGATTTGCTATAGCTTGGGAAAAGCCTTTGGTTTAAAGGGAATGCCCCTTTTCTCAGTGAGAAGGAGCCTGTATATGATCCAAACCTGGTGAATGCAGAAGATTCAACCTTAAATTTGGAGTTGACATCCAGTGACATATACACATCTAGTGCATGCAGATGCTACCCCCTTGTTGTATGGATTGAGGTTGCACAAAAACAACCTGCTGTGTAAGGCAGTCATTGGTTGCCCCTTGATTAGAAGATGGTTACTTATGGATAGTAAGGTTCTTCTAGGAGTCTGTGTGTGTTTGAACAGGCTATTCTTGGAGTTTAAGATCATTAGAGATTAAGAATTGGGAGGTTATCCTGGAGTTACACAAAGTTGGTTAGATTATGTACAGTTTGGAGTCCATATTATAATGAGTTTTTAGTTACAGGGAAGGGCACTGAAGATGGTTACCAGGATGTTGCCTGGACTGGAGAGTTTCAGCTATGGAGAGATTGGACAGATTGAGCAGAGGGGGGCACGATTGAGATGTATAAAATTATAAGGGGACACAGACGAAAAGGAACATTTTGCCTTGGTGGAGGGATAGATGATCAGGGCAGAGATTTGAGGTAAAGGGCAGGAGGTTTAGATGGGATGTGAGGAAAACTCTTTCACCCAGATGACGGCAAAAATCTGGGACTGTCTTTTAGAGTGGTATAGACAGAAACCCTCAAAATTTTAGCAGTATTTAGATGTACAAAGTATACAAGGATTTGGACTAGGTGCTGGAAAATGGGATTAGAGTAGTTTGGTGGTTGTTTCTGACTAGCCTGACTTGATGGGCCAACGGGCCTTTGTGTGTACTGTAGAACTCTATGACTATTGAGCATACAGGGCAGAATGTTCCATAAGTAATAAATTCCAAATTGCAGGATTGGATTCTTTTCCTTCTTACTCTGCCTCATCATCAAGGCCTTGTGACTGAAAGTGTGATGGGCAAGTTGCTGCCATTTTGAACAACTGTCACACGTTCCTCCCAGTCATTAATGTCAATGCACTTCGGGGAGCACTTCAACATGTCCAGGAAGCTTTTCTTTACTCCCTCATCAAATGCTGGCCATTTAAATTGAGAAAAGAGAACCTCTTTGGGAGGCACTTTTCAGTATTTGGATACGATACCCGGTCCAAAGTTAATTTTGTAGGAGTTGTGCCTGAATGCTTGAAGAGCAAGAAGACACTAGTTTGTTTGATGGTCCTCCCACATGTTGTGGCCGAGGCAAAGCAATGAAGAAATTTCACCAGCTAAGTGCCGATGATAGAGTCCAGATATGACCAAGTGCAATATATGATGACAACTGCTTTTTACAATGGACTACTGTTGACAACCACGACCTCTGCAAGTCAGTGAAAGTATTGGAGGTTTCAACATATTTCAACTTGGAGAGGAGATCAAATATTTTGCTGATTAGGTATGGGGTGATACAGAAGTTTTGTTTCAGCAACATTCAACTAGAGACCAAGCTTCTTGTCCAGCGGAGATTCACACAGATGATCCCTGGAATGGTAGATTTAATGTATGGTGAATGGCTAAGGATCCTGGGATTGTACTCATTAGAGTTTAGAAGGTTGAGGGGAGATCTAATAGAAACTCACAAGATAATGTATCGTCTAGAAGGGGTGGACGCTAGGAAGTTGTTTCCGTGAGGCGGGGAGACTAGGACCCGTGGGCACAGCCTTAAAAATTAGAGGGGGTAAATTTAAACCTGAAATGAGACGACATTTCTTCAGCCAGAGAGTGGTGGGTTTGTGGAATTCACTGCTGCAGAGTGCAGTGGAGGCCAGGATGTTGGATGCCTTCAAGGCAGAGATCGACAAATTCTTGATCTCAAAAGTAATAAAGGGCTATGGGGAGAGTGCAGGGAAGTGGTGTTGAAATGCCCATCAGCCATGATTTAAATGGCGGAGTGGACTTGATGGGCTGAATGGCCTTACTCCCACTCCTATGTCTTATGGTCTTATGCAAATTTGGAGGAAGAGTGGTATGCAAATCTTGTGCAGATTAAGCGATAACACTGCGTGATATGCAAACTGTATATCATACATGTCTGCAATGGTTTGTTTAACCTTGACATTGAAGAATTTTCTAAGTATTGAGACACAAATCAACAGTCTTCTGATGTGATCTAACTACTTACTTTATTGCCTGTTTAAGGACAGGTACAGTCAGGGAAGGAGCACCCAGATTTTGGTCTACCAGACTTTTACCTATCATATAAAATCTTCCGCGACTCCTGTTATGAAGATCTGAAATACCCCATAAAATGAGATTTTAAAAAAACAGAATGCTGAAAGTCTCCAAAAGATCAGATAGCATCTGTAGACAGAAAGAATTATTTCAGGTGAGACTCTTCAGACCTGTTAAATTAACTGTCACCTCTCCATAGACGCTACTTCATCTTTTGAAGACTTGCAGTATTTTTTTTGCTTTTATTTCAGATTACGAGCACCTGCAACATTTTGCCTTTTTTTCTCCCCACCAATATTTCTAAACAGGGACAAATCCAGTCTCTTTAGGTTATCAATGTTTTAACTAGTTTAGTTGCCCGAATCCATGATGAAGAAATATTGCCATTGCACAGTTTAAATATTGACTCAAAAACATTGGATCTTATTATGCCTAGTAGAAAGCTTAATGACGTTATATAGCTTAGCACAACACAAGTTTCCTAGTACATTGTGTACTCTCTTCTAAATTTATCATTACACTAATTAATCACAAACTTTTAGCAAATACAATACTAATATATCATTTTTTGGCAAAAATACCTGCATAAGCTCAAATATTTCTTTCTTTGTGCTTTTAGGTTCCAGAAAAAATCCGTAAGGGTAGGAGCACTTCAAGATACGTCGTGTTTTCAAGAGTTCAAGTACTGCTTCTTCAATAAAAGTGGTATCTGGAGACCCTCCTTCAACTGATAAGATAAAGCACAAAATATTACACTGTAAAGAATAATACTTCATTATTTACTGTCACTTTTTCAAAAGAAAAGTACAGAAGCAGCTGAAGCCACCTCCAAGCTCCCTGATGGACTAACCCAAAGCAACTTCACATTTTTGTTTAATTGTATTGCTTCATACTGACTTACAAGACCCAAGGTAAACCCAAAAATGGCATAGTAGAGTGTATTCCTTGACAAAAAAAATTGCTTGATATTGAAGTAATGCAAAAAGTCTCACAGATCGCTTTTACTCTTGCTTATCCCTGTCTTCACTCACAGACTTTGCCTCAATTACTCTTCTGATTGTGCTGCATCACAATGAACTAAATCAATCTACTAATTCAGCTCACTGGTCTATCTGCCACAGCTCCTATCGAAGCCACAGAGGGTAACGCAAATTGTTACAGCTACATTAACCTTCAGCCAACCCCAGTTACAGAGGTAAATATTATGGGTAGCATACTGCACCCAGTGCAAATTCTGCAGCACAGATCTTAGCAGAGTTACAGACTTTTGAAGTGAATTGAGTCTGTTCTCTCAAGAGGCTTTCTGGGATCCATATGGCTGGAGTCATGGTAAACTAGACAAAATTTGGCAGCCCGTATAACAGACTCTCAAAGAGGAGCTCTGGAGCCCTGACTCATTGGAGGTTGATGAACAAAAATGTGCCAAGAAAATCCACGAAGAGATTTTTTCCTAGCGACAAGCTCAACGTCCACAGTAATGTTTGTAATTTAGTCAAATCTACGGTTATTTCTACAAGTGGATATTCCAACTGTTATGGACCAGATCAACCCCCCTCAAAATATACTAAGAAAACAGCCTAGACCCTAACCTTTACTTTTTTTAAAAAGCAAGTGCCAGGTGTTGAGTTCCAGATACAATTTGATTGGTCAAAATACCAGGTTTGAAGCAAAACATACTTTATTCATACACCATAGTTAAAATACAAGAAAAAAAACTGGAATAACTTCAAAGAATAATACATTATTTAACTACCAAACAGTAATTGTTCCATTATAGTAACATTCCACAAATGCACCCTCGGTAAAAAGCAAATTGGGTCAAATACAATGTCTCACACGAAATTCAACATTCCAGTAGGAATAGAACTTCCAACTTTTAGATGTAACTGAGAAAGGTGAAACTGCTAGTTTCAAGACACCAGCAGTTGCTACTGAAACCTAAAACTAAAAATCCTCGTTTGGTGGAAGCTTGCCCCCATTCATTCAGGCTGCTTCTATTCCAACTTGAAGAAAGTCCTCAAGGCCTCACAAACTGTTTACTCTAGTGGCTCCTAGTAGACTTCTTGTTAGCTCTCTCTCAATATTTCTTCACAAAAAGGGACAAAATACACCTCTTAAAGCCAAAATATCGTCACACAACCCATGATGAGATATTTCTATTTTCCTTCTAATCAATGATAGGGCAGACTGTAAGTTTGTTACACTAAAAAGCCAGAGTTTGAATGGCAGTTACAATGTTTACAAACTCAGGCTGCGTGAAAGACCTTTTAATTAGGATTGTAGGTCATAATGCAGCAACTTTTAAAGAAGTGAGAAGACTTAAATCTATAAGAACTATGTATGTTTTTGAACACGAAGATTTGTTTGAGGAAAATAAGTCCATAGATAATGGAAATGTAGTGGACCTGGTGTGCACGCTTTTGTTCAAAAGCTTTTTGCTGGAAGGTTTGCTGCCAAACTGAAGTTATGTGACATTGAACAGAATCCAGGAACATTGATGTGCATATATATAAAAAAGTAATGTGAACTGGTTTGAAAGAGCAAAACATCACTTTGCTACAATACAAAAGTTAAAAGATGTGTCCTGCAAGTAACTGAGAAGGAAACTTAAAATTTAATAGGTGGTGAGAGATGGATGCTGGATGAGTTTACGGAGGAAAAGTGTACTGAGATACATTCAGGGAGGAAGAATGCTAGGAACAAGCTTCATTATTAAATATCAGCACAAGAACAGATAGTCTCAAGGACTGGACTGGAAAGATGGTGGCTTAATAGTTAAGCCACTGGAGAAGAAATCCTGAAGCCCAGAATAATGCTCTGGAAACATGTTCAAATCCCACCAATGGCAGCTGGTGGAATTTGAACTCAAATTCAACGATTACATCTGCACAATAAGGCTAGTCTTAGTAATGTTGCAGAAACTCATTTAATTTTCTCTGCTAATTAAACAGGGTATCCTTGCCCTATCTAGCCTATATGAGACTTAAGACACCTAACAATTTGATTAGTTCTGAAAGGGCACAGCAAATCATTCAGCTCAAGTACAATCAGCAACAGGCAACAAATTCTGAGTGTCACTGGTAAGGCCAGATCCTTTGAAAGAAATCTTTTTGTTTTAAAAATCTGATCTTCAGATTAGACTGCTTCACTTTCTATCCAAATGATGCTATGGTCATTTTCCACTAAAGAACCTACACAACAAGACTATTATTTAACCCTCTTCTCATTGCACAATACCAAACCTCGGATAGTCTTTTCCTTAGTCGGCTCCTGAACATACCAGATTTAAAATCCATTCTGTGCACACTTCAAAATGCATTTGCCAATGTAAGGGAAGTTGGGCAGGAGATGGCTACAACAGATGAGTTAGATTGAGAAGGCAGCTGAGAGGGGTTTATGAAATAAAGTCTGCAATAGATGCGAAGGGAAATTAGGAGGATCCAAATAGGGACGCAGGAAGGAGGTTACAAGAAGGGTGCAGTAAAAGAAGGAACTGCATGAGGGATATCGGAAAATAATGAGGCCTCGAGTGTGTTTGGTGTGAGAGGATATATTCAAGGTGGGGTGGTGAGAGAGAAAGGAGCGACGCTACAAAAAAAAAAGAGATATCATTTTAATACGTCAAATGAAGGAACACGCAGCTAACTGGGATCCAAAAAAACTTCAAATCACTGACGTTACAAATTCCTTGTGAACAAACGTAGAATAGTTGAAGGTTGCGTACTTCAAGAGTTACTACACTTGGAAAAACTGAAGTGATTCTTATTGAAATGTACACTGTCGACTTTAAATTTAAGTCTGAGATTGCATTCGGAGCTGCAGTAGATAGGGTTGTAACCGCCTTGTTGAAGTCTTCCAATTTTGCGCATGTGCTTTGCAGTTTTACAGGAGCATAACTTTCCTTGTGAGACATGGCTTCACATTTAATGGAGACATGATAATATTGAGAATATGCATGAATTATTCCAAATCTACTCCTGTGCACGTCAAAATACCTTATATACCATCACAAGTACAGGTATTGTTATTATTTGACATATCAACTAATAAAATGTGGCATGAATGAAAAAACCCTAAGAGAAAAGCCACTGAAAAATGATTTTGACCACTGCTCCCAGGGTTGATGATCGACCTTCCACAATTACAATCAAACTGCAAGTTATCTGAACTTCTGGAAAGTGTTGAAAATTACTAAACACTTTAATAAGGTAAACAGATTCAATGCATTTTCACTCTCTGGCTAGTCATTAACATTGTGATAGGAATTGAAGATGGCCACTAACTGAGTTAAGGGAAAAGAGGAGGGGCGGCACGTTGGCTCAATGGTTGACACTGCTGCCTCTCAGTGCCAGGATATTGGGTTCAATTCCACCCTTTGGGGACCATCTGTGTCAAGTCTGCACACTCTCCCTAGGTCTGCATGGGTTTCCTCCCAAAGTCCAAAGATGTCCATGTTAGGTGGATTGGCCATGCTAAATTGCCTATAGTGGAATGTGAAGATGAGGTGGGTCATAGTGGGAAAGGTCTGGGTAAGATGCTCTGAGGGTCAGTGTGGACTTGTTGGGCTGAAGGGCCTGTTCCAACACTGTAAGAATTCTGTGAATTGTTATTAAATGTAGAGGATGGTTGGTTCACAGATTGTGGAATGTGGAAAACAGAAGTGGAAGTAAAATCATTCATAGTTTTCAACATAAACTAATATTCTTTAAAGTTTATCATCATTTGCTGCATTAAATGTAGCCTACAGATGAGGTGGGACTAACAAAGAGAAAACTGGATTTTGGATACAGATGCAAATCAAATTCCGTAATAACATTAGGTGAAGGCATTTTTAAAAGAAATTAGATTAGATTCCCTACAGCGTGGAAACAGGCCCTTCTGCCCAACAAGTCCACACCACCCCTTGGAGCATCCTACCCACACCCATCCCCCTATAACCCACACCCCTGAACACTATGGGCAATTTAGCATGGCCGATCCACCTAG
Organism: Stegostoma tigrinum; assembly: GCF_030684315.1. Classification (NCBI taxonomy): domain Eukaryota; kingdom Metazoa; phylum Chordata; class Chondrichthyes; order Orectolobiformes; family Stegostomatidae; genus Stegostoma; species Stegostoma tigrinum. The sequence continues at coordinate 108,561,927 of NC_081355.1, forward strand.
CCTGCACATCCTTGGACTGTGGGAAGAAACCGGAGCACCCGGAGGAAACCCACGCAGACACAGGGAGAACGTGCAAACTCTACATGGGCAGTTACCCAAGGCTGGAATCAAACCCGGGTCCCTGGCGCTGTGAGGCTGCAGTGCTAACCACTGAGCCACCGTGCCGCCCCAAATTCTTGGTTCACAGAATCAGCAAATTGTTATGGTGCAGAAGAGTGTCATTCAACCCATCTTGTCTACATTAGATTGTGTTCTAAAGGAAAACATGCAGCAATTTCAGATACAGGAAACTGCAGCAACAAGAACTTACGCATTTCCACGCAGCTCAGACTGAGGAGTTGAATGACTCAAATTTTAAGTGCTACACAACAGGAGGATGTGCTTGCAGTGTGACAAGTTTACATGTGTGAGTTTCTACTAAGTAACCACAGAAATGTCTTTGACAAAAGGTCACAAAAGAGCAACAGAAGTATGACAACAGGAAGTAACCTTTCATAGACAGGACATTGTACAGTCTGAAGATATTGAAGAGCAAGTAAGAACATTGGTTTCAGTTTCTAGTCTTTCAGAAAGTTGCCACGGCCTTAGTCGTCAAAATTCTGCCTTCTGTAAAACGTTATAAAAGAAAATAACCCACTTTGTAACTCCAGGCTGTTTTCTGAGCTTCTGTATATCAGATTCCCAGCCATAAAACAGTAGCATTGGTCTCTTTAGACTATATTAATTACTGACTTTAACACCTACCTCCCTTTAGAGCTCTGCTTAGTTGTTCCATCTTTTCTTTGGCAGTTTTCAGAAGACGTTGCTCTAACTACAAGACAAAAAAGGCTTGTTTTTATTTGACTCAAATTTGGCAGTATTAAATGACAAATAGTTCGTCCATAACATACCTTGTAACTATGCTCATGGTTTTTAAACCTTGTGTAGTAGTGCATAAATCTGTCTAGTTCCTGAAATTTTTTGTGCTTTTTCTCAGCCTGAAATAGAAGATGGATTTTTCAATTGTGTATTTCTTGACAAAAAAAGCTCCAGGTATCAGTGCATTTTGACAAAAATACAGTGTTTACTGTAAAAGGAGGATTGAGATAAGAGGTTGAACAGATATTCTACATCGTCAGAAGTCAAGAGAAATGTATAAAAGGAAGAACAATACAAGCTAAACACGTCTACATGAGACATTTTATAAAAAGCACATTATATACCAGCACACTTTGTTGAAAAACTATTACCATTATTTCTTCCTCCATTAACCCAACCGCCTCTGTCGTTACTGATCAAGTAATGAAGTTAGTAAAAGTGAATAAGCAAGGAAAGCAGAAAGAACAAACCACAGAAACTTAAAGAAGGTAATCACAATGAAAATGTTTGCTGAAAATATCAACTTATTAATTTCACTTCCAAAAAAAAATGCTTACTTCAGCCGTCATTTCCTTGGACTGTTCTTCAACTTGTTGGATCACTTCATATCGAGTGCATCTATAGTAGCCTCCAGTGGATGAGCTGTGCTTTTTCCATTCTTCCAAACATATCCAACAAAAATCATATTTGCACTGTGGAGGATGCAGAGATGCTTCAGTACGATATGGGTATGCTGAGAGTGTGGGCAAATGCATGATAATGTGGATAAGTGTGAGGTTATCCACCTTACTTGCAAAAAAAAATAGGAAGGCTAGTTATCTGAATGGCGACAAATTGGAAAATCACAGGTTCAATGAGATCCGGATGCCCTCGTACACCAGTCACTGAAAACATGCACTGAAGAAGGCAGATAGTATGGTGACCTTCCAAGTGACAGCATTTCAGCACAGAAGCAGGCATTTCTTGCTGCAATTTGCATAGGGCCTTTATGAAACCACACCTGTCCTGCCTTGTGCAATTTTGGTCTCCTTATCTGCAGAATGATGTTTTTCCTACACAGGAAGAGCAGCGAAGGTTAACAAAACCGATTTCTTGGATGGAAAGGTTAACATATGAGAAGAGGTTGAACTGGTTGGGATTATATTCCCTGGGCTTCGGGGAGAAAGAGAAGCTCATATTAACCTATAAATTTGTAACAGGACGACACAGGGGAATTGCAGGAAGGATGCTTCTGACAACCAGTCTAAGGATATCGAGTAGGTATTTCAGACTGAGAGGAGAAGAAACTTCTTACCCAGCCTGTGAAACTCTCTGCCAGAGAAATGTTTAAGGCCAAAAATAGTGAATGTTTTCAAGAAGGATTTAGATATCGTTCTTAGGCCTAAAGGGATCAAAGGATATGGGGAGAAAGTGGGAAAAGGTATGGAGTTGAATGATCAGACATGATCATATTGAATGGTGTAGCAAGCTTGGTAGGCCAAACAGCTTACTCCTGCTCCTACGTTCTATGTTTTTAAAGATACTGTAACATCTGGTTCCAATATTAAAAGGTCCACAATTCAAATAGTTCACTTTTGAAGTGCATTTCTCTCTATAAATTATGATAAATTTATCCAAATATATTTCAATGTAACTGCACAGAATAAATAATATATTGAAAGATAACATAACCCATACATTATGGCTCTGTCCACATTCAAGCATTCCGTGGTCATTAAAGGTCACAGACTATGGTCAATAACAATGCTACCTTAGTGAAGGGTATCCAACCATGTCTACATTCTCAGATAAATCCAGAAAAGGCCATTTAACTAAATAGATGATTCTATTCTCCAACAAACAGCAGAATTAAGACAAATGTCTACTAAGTAAAAGTGAAATGTATTCCAGAATCTATTCATGGCCTATTTGGAATTTGATCAATCTGAGACTCTGTAGCAGTGTTAAACCCCAAGAGAAAATATGTATCATAAATGTCAGAAAAAGAGCAAAATGCAATTATTCAAGTTTTCTATACTTGGATTAAAACAAAGGGTAGAAGTAGTTCTGGAAAAAAAAACAGAAAAGTGACGGCAAAAGGAAAAAAAATACTGAGTGGGATTTTTTGGGGACAAGCATAAAGAATAGGCTGAATGAGTATTGGATGCCCAAAATTAAGAAGAATTTGCTTTATTTTCTAACCATGTTAACTATTCCTATTGCAAGATGTCAAAGTTAAGAACCAGTGTTTGAAATTAAATATAACATGATGACTTTAACTCACCAAATAGATTATGGAAATACGTAATTCCACAACCTACCTGGATATCATCATTAATATAAAACAATGTTAATGTATCACAAATTTGCCCCATATACAGTTGGTAAAACACTGCTTTCAAGTAATTTAGAATGAGCAGGGCAACATCTCTCTCTGGATGGTCAATTTACAATGCTCACCTTGGCACATTGCATGTGATTGCACCCCTCATTCTTCTGAATTGGAGATTTGCAGTTGGCGCATGGTTTAGAGTTAGACAGCAACCAAAGACAATTGGCAGCATCTTCAAAAGCTTCATTTACACCAGCAACTATTAGCATAACAGAAGATGGTTAGCCATTTAACTGGTTTTGTTTTGCTATGAACTTAAATTATTATTTTCAACCACTGTGAACATTCAACATTGTGAAAAGCTATAAATTACACAAAATACTTTCTTTCTAGGCAATGCTCAAGTGTGCATTGCTTTGACAGCCAAGTACGCAGATTTGTTTCTCAATTTCAATTATATTGTCATGGGAAAGTGACAGAAAGCACGCAGGATTGATTACATGCTAATTCATCCAGACAACTGTCATGTGTTTGCTGAGCTTGTAACTGACAGAAATTTGGCAGGTTAGTTACAGTCAATGAAAACAAACTGCTTAAGAATGCTCCCTCTCTGATGAAGGGTCTAGGCCCGAAACGTCAGCTTTTGTTCTCCTGAGATGCTGCTTGGCCTGCTGTGTTCATCCAGCTTCACACTTTATTATCATTGCTTAAGAAACTCAGCGGGTCTGGCAGCATCTGTGGAAAGAAAGCAGTGTTAATGTTTTGTGTTCAGTGATCCTTCTTCAGAACTACTGGCAGCAAGGAAAGGGTAGTCTATATGCAGAGGATAGAGCCTGCCACTTCAACACACCATTACATTTCCTGGCCAACAATTGCGGCCTGCTGCAGTATTCCAGCAAGGCATAGATCAAACTGGAAGAATAATACATTTTGCCCTTGCTTGGGGGATTTCAAGCCTTCAAGATTCAATTCTGGAACCTGAAAGCTTTGCTTGAGGGCTTTCACCACCACCACAGGCTACAACCTGTCATGACATGGGCTGCTTTCAGCACAAACATCAACTTTTCCTCCTTCACGGTCCCCCTTATCAGACTTTTTTCTCTCTAACGTTCCCTCATCTACCCCTTCCTGTCTAAGTGTCTTTCTCTCCCTCCATCTCAACCTATTTGCTTACTCTTCTCTTCCTCTTCCACATGACCCACCCCAATCCCCCAGGCCTGATTTCCTAGCTGCTAATAGTTCTGAGGAAGGATCATTGGATTTCTTCACAGCTGTTGCCAGATCCACTAAGTTTCTCCTGTAATTTCTGTTTTGTTTCCAGCATTCACGGTTTTGTTTTTAATTTTAGCTACAGCCAATGTAGGTTTTGAAAGTAAAAAAGAATCAGGTGGACAAAGAAAGTCGCAGCATTTTGCCTTTTATAATGCTGGACACTCAATTCCACAGAATGGAACTAAAGTTGCATGCATACAAAGCATCCCCAAAGTCCTAACAAGTAGCATTGATCCATCCCACTACAGTCAGACTGTACATTATAAGATTTATATTCTGATATCAACCTTTTGAATATGCAGCTAAAGTGAGAAGACTCTAAATACTGGAAGTCTTCTCCCAGAGAAATAGAGGTGGAGGATGAAATTTAACAAATGTACACAATTCTGAAACTGTTTGATCATTCTACATATATGAGAGGAGAGTGAAGACAGACAATTTTGCAGGTTAAAAATTACCGGTTTGGTCTTATAAAGTGCATTATCTTGGTTTACTTTTCCTCAGTAGATTATTTATTGTGTTGTTCTATAATTAAGAAATTTGGGAGTGGGGCAGCAATGAGAAAGCCAACAACAGTAAGCTTGGACTGAGTTGACGGTTGGGATAGATTGAAAGGCAGATTGTGAAATGTTCAAATTTCAGTACTGTCACGAGCTACAAAAATGCAAAAATAAAAATCTTTAAAAGAATCAGACAAGAATGCAAAGCAAATCTTACGTTCTTCTGGTTTCATTTCTGTGATTTTCTGGAGCCAGTTTTTCCATGTTGAACAATCACAGGGTTCATGGGCTTCTCCTAGACACTCCCTAAGGGAAATAATATATTAACATCCTAAAAAGTTCAATTGAAAGAAATAATTTCAAAATAATGAATCGATTTGGAGCAAAATAATTAGGATATTGGCCACCCAATGGTACAAAGGATCTGCGTTACAGTATGGAAGTGCACCAGGAATGAGGGTCCATTGAATTATTATTTCATGCAAATTCTGATTTCCATTAGCATATTGAAAAGAGCAACTGAATCATCCAAAAAACACTGGAGAAAAAGATCATTCAGTTGATTGGGTCTGCTCTGCCATTCAATGAGATCACAGCTGATCTGTGAATCTTCAACTACACTTTCCTATCTTTTACAATGAGCCTCTATTCCCTTACTAATGAAAAATCTATATCTCAACATACTATTTACTTAATGCCAGAGTCTTGACAGCCTTTTGCAGTAAAAAAATTCCGAAGATTCACGATCTTCAGAGAAGGAATTCCTCCTCATTGCTGTCCTAACTAAGTGATCCCTTACTCGAAGATTGTGCCCTCTAGTTCTGGACTCTCCCACAAGGGAAAATAGCATCTCAGTATCTACCCAACCCAGTCCTGTAAGAATCCTGCTCTCAATCTAAACTCCAACAAGTGCAGGCCCAAATTACACAACCTCCTCTGATGAGGAAAATCCCTGGGATTAACCGAGTGAACCCTTCTCTCTGGTCTGTTTTCAATGCCAATGCAGCCTTTCTTAGATAAGGGGATCAAAACTGTTCACAGTTTTTCAGGTGTGATCTAACTACTACCCTGTATAGTTTAAGCAAGAATTTCAGATCTTTGTATTCCAGTTTCTTTGAAATATACACAATTGCTTGTGAGGGAAATAAAGAAAATTTCCATTTCCTATTGTCCAATGAACTTAATGCTAGCTTTTTATGATTCCGTAGGACCCATAAAGTTATAGGAGCAGAATGGAGGCCATTCAGCTCATTGAGTTTATTTTGCCATTCTATCAAGGTGAGCATATTTCTCAACTTCATTCTCTTACCTTCTCCCTTCAATCCCTGATCCCCTTACTAAACAAGAATCTATCAATCTCTCTCAAATACACTAAATGACTTAGCTTCCACAGTCCTTGCAGCAATGAATTCCATAGAGTCACCACCCTCTTGCTGAAGAAATTCCTTCTCAATTCAGTTCTAAAAGGCCATGTCTTCTCCCCGAGCCCCCGCCTCCCCTGCTAATGGTAACATCTTTTCCACACTAAGTTTCAATCAAACCAACCCCCTCATCCTTCTAAACTCCATCAATTACAGACGTACAGTCCTCAACCACTTCTCATGTGACAAGCCCTTCATCCCCAGGATCATTCTTGTAAATGTCCTCTGGGGTCCTCCAACGCAGCACATTTTTCCTTAGATATGGGGCCCAGAACTGCACACAAATTCCAAATGCAGATTCAACAGAGCCTTATAAAGTCTCAAAAGCACATCTTTCCTTCTGTATTCTAGTCCTCTCAAAAAGAATGTTAACATTGCATTTGCCTTCCTAACTGCCAACTGAGTCTGCATGTTAACCTTAAGAACATCTTGAACCAGGACCCTCAGTCCCTTTGTGCTTCAGACTTCCCAGTTTAGAAAATATTATACACGTCTATTCTTCCTACCAAAGTACTTATAATTACATTCTCCCATAGTATATACAATCTGCTACTTCTTTTTCCACTCGCCTAGCATGCCCAAGTCCTTCTGCAAACACACCGTCTCCTCAACACCACTTGCCCCTCAATCTATTTTTGTGTCATCTGCAAACTCAGTAACAATGCCATCAGTTCCTTTGTCCTTCATAATTCATGCACAAGAACCCCCAATCCCTTTGCGCTGCAGCTTTTTGCAGTCTTTTCCCGTTAATACAATATTCAGCTTCTCGACCCTTCCTGCCAAACCTCCCATTTTTTCACATTACATTCCAACTAGAAGTGTTGATTAAGTAAAAGTGAGTGGGTGAAGCCATAAGACACAAGAACAGAAAGCCATAAGACAAAAGAACAGGAGTTGGCCTTTTGGCCCCTCCAGCCCCGATCTGGCATTCCTCACATCCACTTCACTGTTCTTTCCCCTTATTCCTCAATTCTCCCAGTAACCAAGAATCTAATCTTAATTATACAAGAGGACTCTGCCCCCGTAACTCTTAGTGGCAAGGAGTTCCAAAGACTCGAATCCTCAGAAAAAATTCTAGAGAGTGACAGACAGCATGCGAGAGAAGCACCGAGGGAGGGAGGGAGAGAGAGAGAGCGAGAGAGAGCATGCGAGAGCGAGAGAGAGCGCGCGAGAGCGAGAGAGAGCGCGCGAGAGCGAGAGAGAGCGCGCGAGAGCGAGAGAGAGCGCGCGAGAGCGAGAGCGAGAGAGAGAGCGAGAGAGAGAGCGAGAGCGAGAGAGAGAGAGCGAGAGAGAGCGAGAGAGAGAGCGAGAGAGAGCGAGAGAGAGAGCGAGAGAGAGAGAGCGAGAGAGAGAGAGCGCGAGAGAGAGAGCGAGAGAGAGAGCGCGAGAGAGAGAGCGCGAGAGAGAGAGCGCGAGAGAGAGAGAGCGAGAGAGAGAGAGCGAGAGAGAGAGAGCGAGAGACAGACAGACAAGGACTGAAGGAGTAAAGATGGCAACTTATGAGGATAAGAAGGTTCAATTATTTGAAGTATTGTACAAAATGGAAGGTTTCAACTTCTTGGAATATTGATATCAGTTCTACAACTGAAGCCTCTGGTTAATGAAGGACAGGTTATATTTTAACAGTCTGAACCTGTGGTGCTCCTCGTCAGGTTCATGTTGTGAGTTGACAGAGAGTGAACTAAGGTGGCAAAGGATAGCATTAGAATATGGTACAAGAGAGCAGAGGTAGGATAAAACAAATGTTTTGAATAGCATACAGAAGGAGTAGCACTGCATAAATTAGGTTCAAACTGAGAGTATAAGGAAAACAAATAAAGGTTTACAATTCATGGATGTAAACAGGCAAGTGAATAATGCTTGATGAATAAGATTGGTAACCTGCAAGTGCAACCAGTGTTTCCAAGAATTGGGTGGTTAGTATTCAGGAATATGTATTATTGAGAAATAGACAAGTAAAAATGGGAAGTAGGGCAGAAATACTGGTTAGAAAAATATGCTGTAATGTCAGTAAGAGCATGCCTTGAAGGGTTAAAATTCAGAGGATATATGGTAGTGAGGAAAGTTTGCAAGTAGGCTGCAAAGTTTTGTTGACAGCAAGTCTGTGCAGACTTAACATTTTTATTGATTATACGTAAATGTTAACATCATACTATCTTCATCTACAGCATGGCTGACCCACTGAGCAACAGAACCATGGGACAAAATGAGAAGCATGACAGCAAGGAAAAAATCTGAGTAAAGCAGAGATAAGCAGAAAATGATTTATGGCCATACTGTGCATTATTCAGTAGTGTCTAACCTCCAAATTTAAATTAGCCAATTTTCAAAATTAACAGGAAAAAGCCCAAAATTCCATGTAATAAATGGAGATTAGAACAAAGAAAATTACAGTTCAGAAACAGGCTCTTCAGCCCTCCAAGCCTGCACCGACATGCTACCTGTCACAACTAAAACCCCACACCCTTCTGGGGACCATATCCCTCTTCTAATCCTATTCATATATTTGTCAAGACGCCCTTTAAAAGTCTCTATAGTATCTGCTTCCACTAACTCCCCTGGCAGCCAGTTCCAGGCACCACCTCCCTCTGTGTAAAAAAAACTTGCCTCGTACATCACCTTTAAACCTTACCCCTCGCACCTTAAACCCATGGCCCCTGGTAACTGACTCTTCCACCCTGGGAAAAAGCTTCTGACTGTCCAGTCTGTCCATGCCCTTTATAATCTTGTAGACCTCTATCAGGTCACCCCTCAACATTTGTTGTTCCAGTCAGGACAATCCAAGTTTCTCCAACCTCTCCTCATAGCTAATGCCCCCCCATACTAGGCATCATCCTGGTAAATCTTTTCTGTACCCTCGCCAAAGCCACCACATCCTTCCGGTAGTGTGGCGACCAGAATTGAACACAATATTCCAAATTCGACCTAACTAAGGTTCTATAAAGCTGCAACATTACCTTCCCTTTTTTAAAATTCAATGCCCCGGCCGAGGGAGGCAAGCATGCCATATGCCTTATTGATCACCTTTTCCACTAGGGTTGCCACTTTCAGTGACCTGTGCACCTGTACACCCAGATCCCTCTGCCTATCAGTACTCTTAAGGGTTCTGCCATTTACCGTATATTTTCCATCTGGATTAGACCTTCCAAAATGAATTACATTTTTCCAGATTAAACTCCAAATGCCATCTCTCTGCCAAAGTCATCAACTGATCTATATCCCGCTGTATCCTTTGACGGTCCTCATCGCTATCCACAATTCTACCAACCATTGTCATCAGCAAACTTACTAATCAGACCAGTTACATTCTCTTCCAAATCATTTATATATCTTAGAAACAGCAAAGGTCCCAACATTGATTCCTGAGGAATGCCACTAGTCACAGTCCTCTATTCAGAAATGTACCCTTCCACTGCTACCCTCTGTCTTCTATGACCGAGCCAGTTTTTTTTTTTATCCATGTTGCAAGCTCACCTCGACCCCATGCGACTTTACCTTTTGTATCAGCCTGCCATGAGGGACATTGTCAAAGGCCTTACTGAAGTCCATGTAGACAACATCCACTGCCCGGCCCTCATCAATCATCTTTGTCACGTCCTCAAAAAAGTCAACGAAGTTAGTGAGACACGACCTCTTCTTCACAAAACCATGTTGCCTCTCACTAATATGCCCATTGATTTACAGATTGGAATAAATCCTACCTCGAAAAATCCTCTCCAATAATTTCCCTACCCCTGATCTAAGGCTTAACAGCCTTTAATTAGCTGGATTATCCTTGCCACCCTTCTTAAGCATTGGAACAACACTGGCTATTCTCCAATCCTCTGGGACCTCCCTGTAGCCAGTGAGATACAAAGATTTCCCTCAAGGCTCCAGCAATGTCCTCCCTTGCCTCTCTCAGTAATTTCATCCAATAAGTACAAAAATCAACAAATCAAGTACAGTATGAATTCATTAGCAATGATCACATAAAATGAGCACAGGGTTAAGGCTGCACTCTGATGCTGAAGGATTCGTGAATTATCTTCTGGGATCCAACTGATTTGAGGTATGCTATGTTCAATAAAGAATGCATATAATCATGAAAGAATGACAATCGTATGCCCTAAGAAAGTGCAAATAACCACCTGGTGACTCCTTACAATAAAGATTCACAATAGAAAAGTAAGTCTGTAGAAATTAGTAACTGAATATTTTTTTAAAATCTGCAACTTAAATTTCTCAGCACTAACCAACAGAAGAGGTGCCCCTTTCCACAATCCACTGCTGGTGCACTTAGTAGAGGAAAACTTAGTTGGTCCATTGTAGAACCTGATCTTTGACAGGTTAATCTTACTGCTCTTTCACAACCAGGAGTGGGACACCATCTGATAACTGGGTTATTTTCCACAAAAGCCTAAAATGAAAAAAAATTAACGCATTGAAATTTGACAAAGAACAATCATTAAGAACCAAAGAAGTGGTTGGTTTAATGCTTTCACATTTACACAAGCTGGATCAAAACCCAACTCAGGCCAGGTATCCAATTTTGTTTTTTGTTTTTTTTATATACAGACTTCTCCATCCTCAGTATTTTGTTTGTAAGAGACAGAAGTAAAACTGGAGCCTCAAAATTTATTAAGATCCGTTGTGTCAATACATTTTCAATAACAACTTTTGAAATTATATTTCTTCATGTTAAATCTTTATGCAAGTGTGTGAAAATTTCCTTCATAACAATGCATTTAACACATCAAAATTTGCCTCAAAAGGACAGATAAAAGGAGGGCACAGCATGTTTGGCTTGTTTGTGTCAGTGTTCCCTTGGGGCATATCAGAGGATAGTTGCAAACATGTCAAGGTAGTTTTCAGTACCATACCGGAGAATGGTCATTGGAGTGTGCTGGGAATGAGTGATATCAGGACAGTCAACCAAATTTAACGTGCTCCAATCTAAAGATCATGCACCCAACAGTGTTACTCAATAGTGTTAAAAACATAGAAAACCTGGGTGATAATTCATTTTCTGCTGATTGCCTAAGATTACTGGTCTATAATACATCATTTGTACCTTCTGGCATTAATGTTCAGACTAGTGCTTGCTCAATGATGCAACTCAGGATGAAAAGTGAACAGATCAGATCAGTCTGAACACATGCTTGGGTCATTTTGAAAAAAGTATCTACAGTTTCTATTCAGTCAGTGCTACTTGAAAACAAAGCAAGTAAACACGAGGAGTCTGGTTCTACAGAGATATGACTGTGAAAATTGGGTTCAAAAGATCAGACTTCTTTTTGCCTTTCATCCAGTACCAGCATATGCAAATCTTGTGATGTGCTGTACCTCCTTCACTGTGGTTTACTGGTTTGGTTACTTTTTGCTGTTTCAGTGTCCTGTTTTCAGCTGGAACACCCCAGACTCAAAGTACAATGGAGGTCAGGCAACATAAAGAAACAACAGGAAATGTTCAAGAAGGGGCAAAAAAATTGGAGCGTGCGGAAGTTATCAACAAAATGAGCAGTGGAACCAAATAATAATGTATCACTGATTAAATGTGGAATTTAATTGACTTAAGGAAGTTGAAGATGAGCAAGGTACAAGAAAAGAACATTTAGCAAAGACAATGGGATAAGTAGCATAGGGAGTTGATGTTTAATATTGCTCCATTTAGCATAGTGCTGTTTTAACATTAAGTTATTGGGGCCATAAAACATGTTAAACATCACTATATTGATTTTAACTTTGTTCGCTGCAGTAGTTGACTGAATTGGTGCCAGTTTAGTACAACTGCTACCTCACAGACTGGGTGTTGCCTCGAAAGACCAACCTTCCTGCACCACATCACTGTTTGATATCTGAATCAAGGATGCCACACCCACGAGGCTCAATGACCACACACCAAAGCCACTGCTCAATCCTGCCTGACAACATCCCCACCAACTGCCAGTAACCCCATGATCTGCTCTGACATGACAGAAATGCCCATTTGCAAACCGCAAGGCTCCGATCACCATGCACTTACTCCTTTGTGTTCTTCCTTCACCCCTCAAAAAACAGAGCATCCAGAATCCAGTTGCTCAACTCCACTGCAACAAAGGTTGGGAAAAATGATCTGCTGCAAGAGCCCATTTTTTTTGCAAAGGGGGAGAAACGGAATGAGGTTAAGGAACTGATGTTGTTAAAAAAGGGTGTAACATTTCTGTCAGTACATGGTAAGGTTTTCAGCATGGTGCTCCTTAACAGATTTAAAGTAGAAGATGGTTACTTTACTGAAGCTGGTTTGGGGGGGGGGGGGGGGGCACAGATCGTGCAGTGAGCAGATCTTTATGCTCAGAACAACTCAGAGCAAATTCTCAGCCAACAGGAACTACTTGTTTTCAATCTCCTTGATTTCAGGAAAGCCTTCAATAATGTCCATTGCAAGCATTCTGATATTCAGCAAGGCACAACGGCACCCTGGAGAGGTAGATTAGTATTTGAGGCATAATTAAAAATCTCAGTTTTGACTAATAAACTTACCATGGATTCCTTGAACATCACAGAAATAGGGCAAGGCTGCAAATCTCTCCAACCCTTTTTGTCTTAGTTACTGATATCATGAGAATGGTAATGATTGGTCATAGGTTCAGGGGGAACAGCTTTAGTTCACAAACCTGGATTTTGCATATGACGTTGCCTTGCTGGGCTCAAGAACTGAATGCACCCTTACGGTTTAGACGGACATAGGCCAAACGCTGGTTAATGGGGCTAGATTAATTTAGGATATCCTTATCCAAGAAAATCTACACTATCATTGTTGGTTGTCCAGAGAACATTCACTATACTGATACCAGGTATGGAGTGACTGTGTTAAGAGGAGAGGTTGAGTAGTTCGGGCCTACATCCATTGGAATTTAGAAGACTGAGACGTGACTTTATTGAAGTTTACAAGATTCTTAGGGGATTTACAGTATAGATGGGGAAAGATCATTTCCCCATGGATGGGACCCAGGAGTAGAACAAAATTCCAATCCTTTTCTTCTGCATGGACCCAAGATCTTTGCGGGCAGCCACATCTGGAATCAGATGTCAATGCTACCATCTGAACTGGTACATCGATCATCCTGCATGGAACATTAGAGCACCTGAGCATTCTCATCACAAAGAACCTGCTGAACCCAAGGTCATAGTCCCAGAATAAAGGGTTCACACGGTTAAGATAGAGATGAGGAGGAATTTCTTCTCTCAGAAGGTGATGAATCCATGGAATTCTTAACTGCAGACAGGTGTTGAGCCTGGGCTATCGAGCATATTCAAAGCTGTGGCAGAGTTTTAAATCACTAGGGGAATCAAGGGTTATGTAGAAGAGAACAAAGCAGAATTGAGTATTATCAGATCAGCCACAATTTTACTGAGCAAAATCAATGTCCTGAATGGCCCATTTCTGCTCCTATGTCTTCTGGCCTCCGTACTTCATAGCACACAGTTACACACTACCTTCATGATCAATACTATTAGAAAGCAACTCAAGATTTTCTAATATTTCCTCTAATATCCTTTGAAATATAAACCCAAAACTAAAAGTAACACAAGCCTAAAGAACAAGCAATTGTCTTCAATGATACTGTCAACACCTGTCATCATTGTTCCTCTGAAAGTGACAACAACTGGAATCTATACTAGTAACTTTCTTAAGGCAGATTGAGTTCATAATCACAGCTGAGTCATCTCGTTGGTCCTAAAAAAATCTAATTTTACATTTTTCAAATGCAGTTTGCTTGCATGATGATAGAAATGTTTTACAAGTAATATAAAAGCTTTCAATACTTTCCTATCTCTCTAATCCCTCATATGTCCACTGCTAATATCATTTTACTGACAGTGAAATAAAACAGACAAGGATAATCAGTGTTTTAAATTTCCTAGTTTGTCATTTGTGAAAATTAATGCAATTGGCTGCTTGCTTTAGTTGAATTTCTGTAGCTGTTTCCCCGGATCATCCCTCAATTTGTACTTAAAGAGTTACAATGATTAAAGTTCTTGTCATCGTAACAATGCCATTAGTCATCAAGTTCCCATTAATCTATTGCATATGATGTTTTCTACACTTTACTTAAAAGCTTATTACATTGCAACTTAGTTTGCGGGATGGCTGGTTTGCAATGCTTCGCCATGCCAACAGCATAGGTTCATTTCCTGCACTGGCTTAACACTACCATGAAGGTCTGTCATTTTTGACCTCGCCCCTCACCTAAGGCATGAAGACCCTCCGGTTAAACGACCATCAGCCATCTCTCTCTAATGAGAGCACAGCTCTGTAGTCTTTTGGGACTATGGTGACCTCTTTACTTATCATATAAGCGAACAATGTTAGTATCCTAACAAACATTTTTAAGTATATATTATGTAACCAAATACATGAATACTGAATTAAGTAGTTTAAATCACCCTCAGTGGTTATCAGATTGCAAAGCTTACCTTAATGTCAAACTGCAAATAACGTTTGTCCATTTCTCTGGAAACCAAGTTTTCTATGATATCTACAGGAACTAGCTGAAAGCAGTCAAAGGCGGGACAAATTATATTGTGGGCTTCTCCCTCTTGAATCTTGATATTCAAAAACCTATTGAAAGTATAGCTATTAGTATAAACATTAGGGAATTGGACGTGCCTTAATAGTTAATTACGAGTTCAAACCAGCCAAAACTTAACTGCTCAGATTTTGAGATTAGCAGTGATTGAACCAGTTACTGGCTGTGTTACATTTTAAACAGATTTTATGTCTTAGACAGTTTAGATTTGCACTGCAACTTGTTTCAATTAGAGATTTCAGTACACATGGTGGACAAATTAATCTTTATTAAAACATTAAACTTAAACCCAAGAATATCATTGGCAGTGCCTGTTGAGTATAATTGAGAAATCTGTAGTCAGGATCAATTACCTAAATTTTAACTGGCAATGCCAACATGATCAACAAAAAAAAACCAAATTTCTGTCAGTGAATACTTAATTATGACATTATCCGGTATCTGGAATGTTGGAGATCGGACCCAATTTGGGAAACCCATGTCAGGATCCCACAGAAGGCCTATTGGGCACATATGTCCAAGACATCTATCGAAGATACAGGGTGATTTGCCTGCATACTTACCCTATGTCATGCTGGTTGATACATGTTTAACTCAAACATCAAGAAGCATAACTAGCTGAGCATCACACCTGTACAATGAGCCACTCCTACAGACACCATCAGTGATAACTGTACTGACTGGAGACTTTCATTGGGATGAGATGTCCCGGGTGAAAGATCAGCAATTGGTTGGCTCACAGAAGTTGGGTCAAAGAAATCTTTCTGGTCATATCAATGCATGCAACTTTGAGGCTGACTTGTAGGTCTGAGGCAAAATGTTTTGCAGGCTGCATGTGAATTATTGCGTACAGTTCTGGTCGCTGCATTATAGGAAGGATGTGGAAGCATTGGAAACGGTGCAGAGGAGATTTACCAGGATGGTATGGAGGGAAGGTCTTATGAGGAAAGGCAAGGACATGCGGCTGTTTTCGTTAGAGAGAAGAAGGTTAAGAGGTGACCTAATAGAGATATACAAGATGATCAGAGGATTAGATGGGGTGGATAGTGAGAGCCTTTTTCCTTGGATGGTGATGTTAGCACAAGGGGACATGGAAATTGAGGGGAGATACATATAGAACAGATGTCAGAGGTAGGTTCTTTACTCAGTAGTAAGGGCGTGGAATGCCCTACCTGCAACAGTCATAGACTTGCCAAGTTTAAGGGCATTTAAATGGTCGTTGGATAAACATATGGATGACAACGGAATAGTGTAGGTTAGATGGGCTTCAGGTTGGTTTCACAGGTCGGCGCAACACCGAGGGCCGAAGGGCCTGTACTGCGCTGCAATGTTCTAATATCTAAATAAACAATACCGACGTGTCCTTCTAGCGTTGTTTTACATTGTAATGTGATTGTATTCATTTTCTCAAACTAGAAACTAAAGAATTCAAGGAGGTAATTTGCAAAAGAAAAAGGAATCTTGAGGAGAATGATACAAGTGTGAGGGTGGCTTGGGCAAGAAAAACAAAATCAGTCATGAGTAGAAAGAGGAGAACATCACTGTTAAACAAGATCTTAGAATCTCCCCTGATTCACACTGGAGCTCACTAAAAATCATTCATGTTGTGGTATTTGGTTTTACTCATTTTCAGCACCAGTCACAGTCTTTTGGAAATGAGTTGCCAAACCTCCTGTACTGGAAACCTGCTGGACAATGCTGCCTCAGAAAGGTGACTTTAGATGTTTCAAATCTGGAATTTCAATTTTAGATTCTTTTGAACACTTATATACAGTATAATTATATGAAAGATATGGGGCAGGAATGTTGAAAGCACTGCAACATCACTGCGTATTATTTTAAGTGCTGATTGCTGCTCATCTTTAAACACCAGCTTTTTTTTCTCAGCATTGCTGGCCATTCGTATTTTCTGACCCAACTCCACAAGGTCTGACTATACAAGCATAAAGCAATATATTAGATAATACATCAAGTTTTGCTTACAGGCGAGAAATTTTGTGAAATTGTTCAGTAGTTGTGACATAATTTTTAAGGGAAACTTGCTTTGAGGTATGCAATCTATTATTTTTATGCACAGATGTCACAAACAAGGGGCACAGAGAGATGTACAGATCTTTCACGGCTACGTGGAAACACAGCACAGGAAATCGCTGAGCTGGCCAACCTTGCTATGTCTTATGTTTCAGGGCACCTTCTGCAATCACGAGTTAGTCCAGAGGCTTGTTGCCCACAATGCAACTGGCACTGGTGTTCATTGATTTACACTGGATCATCACCAAACAACCGAAATTTTAAAATTCTACATTATTAAATTTCTTCATGACCTCACCTGCTCACCCCATCGCTCTTAATCTGTGATCTCTTCCTACCCTTCAACTTTCAAAAGAATTTCTTGTGTTTTAGAGTGCCCTAAACAAAACTGTTAGAACACAGGAGGCCACTTTTTGGCCCATGCTTTTACTGCCTCTACTACTCTCCAGGAATGCACTGCAGATCTTACTTCATGAAAGCGTCACTTTTGCATCTATTACCAATTACATCAAATCTGCGCCCTGTCGTTTTGATCCCTTCACAAAGTTTTACAGAAAACAGTTACCTATTATTTAAGGTTAACATCCTGGAAGATAAACTACTTTTTTTAAACTGGCTCGTTCAAGGGCAAGAAGTCTGCTGTTCCAGCAGCAGCAAAATATCAAGACACCATACCATCTTAAGTATAAAAGTTATCCCAAGATATTTAAATTGTGTTTATTCAGTTTTTTAGCATAATAAAACATCCCAAGACAGTTCACAGGAAACTTATAAAGAAAATGTGACATTAAGGCATACTAAGAGATTTGAGATTTGCTTTGCAAAAGTCATGGATTTTCAGGAGCGTTCAAAGAAGGCGAATATGAGAAGTGGTGATATTTGGCAAAGAAATTCCAGAATTTTGGGGATGAATTAATTGTCGTGGCATTTCACAAGAGTCATTCAAAGCAAAATTAGACAAAATTAAGGCAGTGCAGTGGCTCAGTCGCTAGCACTACTGCCTCAGTGCTAGGGACCAGGTTCAGTTCCAACCTTAGGTGACCGTTTGTGTGGAGTTTGCACATTTTCCCTACATCTGCGTTGGTTTCCTCCCCCAATCCAAAGATGTGCAAGTTAGGTGGCTTAGCCACATTAAATTGCCAGTGTCTAGGAGTGTGCAGGATAGGTGGATTATAGAGAAATATAGGAAAATATAGAGTTACAGGGATGGAGGATGAGCGGGGGTCTGGGTCTGGGTGGGATGTTCTTCAGGACGGTCAGTGTGAACTCGATGGGGCAAAGACCTATTTCTATGCTGTAGGGATTCAATAGTTACACTGAACTGTGTAATGCGATATTAGGATTTATCATCAAAAGTGCTTGGTCAAAGAGGTAAGTTTCAAGAATTGTTTTAAAAGGATGGACAAGAAACTGAGGGGTTCAAGGGAGAGAATTCCTGAGCTAGGGCACGGACAAAAAGGAAGGAAAAGAAGAAAAAAGCTTAAATGAAAGGAAGTAAAAAGGGATGAGTTCAGGTCTTCATTAACAGGCAAAATGTGTGCAAGAGTGGACACAGGGAATGCTCAGCTACACAGATAAAAGACTTGACATTAATAAATCGTCTATTTGCATGGCATCTTATCCAAAAGTATTTGCATACCAAGGTTGTGTCAATTGGGCGATCTAAATTATTATCAGCATTTTTTTCTCCAGTATTATATAATTATAATTATAAATCTTCAAGTCTATTAACATTAAAAATTCAAAAGCCATCTATTTTCCCTAGAAGTCACACCAAACATCCTTTCTTTGTCATGAAGTACACTTTAACAATCCCTTCTATAAACTTGCCTTGAACTCGAGTGACTTTGTAAATTCCCATTTCTAACTCACTGAACTGCAAGCCTACATAGACCTCTTTCCGGATCACAGGCAAGATTTTTGCCTCCAATGAACTGCTGAATGCTTGTGTCAATGACTGGCAAAGGACAGTCCCCTTTCTTTAACAGCCCGTGGCCAAATGCATTAATCTGATCAGTTTGGAAATATCTTATTCCATCTAGGTAGAACTGCATCCATTTGGTCCTTTTAAATTTTTTTATTGTGTCAACTACAAGAGAAGCATTTTCTCTTCAGCTGTAAACATAACATGCCTCGGATTTAATATACCAGACAGCAAAATAGAAGAATAAGCAAAAATACTTTCTACAGTGGTTCCCAAGATACCTGCAGAATAGAAAGCATAATATTTAGTACCGTAATTACAGGATTAGAAATGGGAAAGGGGTGGGGTAGTACCTTTGAAAAAGACATTTCTGCACTCTGATGTAAGCTACTTCCCCATTGTTTCAAGAAAAAGGAGTGAAACTCTGAAAGCTTGTGATTCCAAATAAACCTGGTGTCGTGATTTTTAATCTTGTCCACCCCAGTCCAACACCGGCACCTCCACATCAATTTCAGCATGATACTTACCCTTCCCAGCATCCTCGGCAAAATTCATGACCACAAGGCACATCTACAGGATCTTCAAACACAGAAATGTTGCACAAGCAAATGCCACACTGTGGAAAATAAATTATTGCAAATTATTATTAAAGTTGCATGTTTTTGTTTTACATAAGACTGTGAACCATTATCACAATTTTCAAACTGTTCCAATTTGGACACAAGTCTGTTTTTTGTGGAAAGGCACCCTGGTTTTCTTTTGCTTACAACTAGTGGGAGAAGTCTCCGTTGATCCACGAAGCCTCGTGGCAGTAAGCGAACAGCTTGAATAGTTCGGCTGTAAAGCGCCTCAGAGAGCAGACTTAACCAAAAGTGATGAAAGAATTCACATCTCATAGGTAACCGTGAAGAATGGCAAAGCATACAAAGGAGAATTCAAATATATGCCAACTGGAAGTAGCATACCTACTATGCTGGACCCAGGAAAAACGAATTGAATTTATGATTTCATAATACAAGGGAACTCTTCAGGTGATAATGGGAACTGCAGATGCTGGAGAATCCAAGATAATAAAATGTGAGGCTGGATGAACACAGCAGGCCAAGCAGCATCTCAGGAGCACAAAAGCTGACATTTCGAGACCTCTCTGATGAGGGGTCTAGGCCCAAAACGTCAGCTTTTGTGCTCCTGAGATGCTGCTTGGCCTGCTGTGTTCATCCAGCCTCACATTTTATTATCTTGAACTCTTCAGGCGTTGGTGGAGAAGGATAAAATTTAGAACTGAGCTGATAGCATCAGCTACGCAAGAAATTTGTATTAAAATACGAAATATTGCACTGTAGTCCTTTTGGTTGATCGCTAGGTTTTCAAATTTCTTTTTTGAATGTTAAAATTCAACAAGTTTATAAAAATTTCCCAAAATTCACATTTGAGAATATTAGCTCAAATTTTCTGTTGGCTAGTTACAGTCATAGAGTCAATGAGTAATGGAAACAGTCATTTTAGCCAAAACCGCTCTATGCTGGCCATGGTACCTGCTCAGCTAGTTCAAATTAGCCGCATTTAGTCCATATCCCTCTAAATCCCTCTCATCCATTTACCTATCCAAATGTTTTTAAAATGTTTTTATCGTGCTGTCTCGACCACTCTCTGGTAGTCCATTCCATATACGCACCACTCTCTGCGTGACAAAGTTGCCCCTCAGGTCGTTCTTAAATCTATTCCCTCTAGTTAAACCTTAAACCTATGCCCTCTAGTTTTCAATTCTCCAGCCCTGGGAAAAAGACTATAAGCCTCCATCCTATCTATGTCCCTCATTATTTTATACACCTCAATAAGGTCATCCCTCCTTCTCCTACGTACCAAGGAATAAAGTTGTATCCTGGCCAACCTCTCCCTATAACTCGGGCCAACTAGTCCTGGCAACATCCTCAAATCTTCTTTGCACACTTTCCTGTTTAGCTATGTCTTTCCTATAACAGGCTGATCAAAACTCTACACAATACTCCTAATCCGGCCTCTCCAATGACTTACATAATTGTAACATGATGTCCCAATGCTTACACTCAATGCCTTGACTGACGGAAGACAAGCATGCCAAATGCGTTCTTCACTACCTTGTCCACCTGTGATGCCGCTTTTGATGAACCATGTACTTGTACTCCTCGGTGTCTCGGTTCCACGACACTCCTCAGGACCTTACCATTTACAGTATAAGTCCTACCTTGGTTGGACTTTCCAAAGTGCAACACCTCACACTTATCTGTATTGAATTGCATTTGCCAATCCTCAGCCTACTTCCCCATCTGATCCCTCTAATTTTTCACGAGCTTCCTCACTAGCATCAATACGTCTCAATTTTGCACCATCCGCAAACTTATTAATTATGCCTTGTACATTCACATCCAGGACATTTACGTAAATAACAAAGGTCCCCGCACTGACCCCTGTGGCACACCACTAGTCACATGCCTCCAGTCTGAGTAACAACCTTCACCCATCAACCTCCGCTTCCCACCATTCAGCCAATTTTGAATCCAATTAGCTAGCTCTCCCTGGATTCCATATGACCTAACATTCATGACTAGCATGCTGTGTAGGATCCTGTCAAAGGCCTTTCTAAAGTCCAGAAAGACAACATCCACTCCGCTACCCTTATCTATCCTCTTGGTTATCTCTTCAAAAAGCTCCAAATGATTTGTCAGGCCAGAAGCTGGGAATACTTCTTAAAGTCAGTCCAACTTCTACAAGGCACAAGTCAGAAGCACGATAGAATATTTCCTACGTGCTTAGATGGGTGCAGCCCCAATGACTCTCAAGAAGCTTGACAAAGCAGCCCGCTTGACTGGCATTACATCCACAAGAATCCACTCCCTCCACCGCCGACGCTCAGTAGCAGCAGTGTGTACTATCTACAAGAATGAACTGCAGAAATTCACCAAAGATCTTCAGACAGCACCTTCCAAACCCACGACCACTTCCTTCTAGAAGAACAAGGGCAGCAGATATATGGGAACACCATCACCTCCAAGTCACATCATCTTGACTTGGAAGTATATCGCAGTTCCTTCACTGTCACTAGGTCAAAAACCTGGAATTCCCTCCCTAATCACATTGTGGTTCACCCCACAGCAGGAGGACTGTAGCAGTTCAAAAAGGCAGCTCACCACTGAGTAAGCACTGAGGAGAAACATTCATTAAAAATCACCCCCACTTCCTGTGGCTCCACACATAGATGGCCATGCTTATCTTTAAGGGACCGATTCTCTCCTTAGCCACCCTCTTACTCTTAATATAAAACTTTAGAACCTGTTGGGATTCTCTTTAACCTTATCTGCTAGATCCATCTCAGACCCTCTTTTTGCTCTTCTGATTTCCCTTTCGAGTGCGCTCCTACACTTTTTATTATCATCTAAGAATTCACTTGAGCCCAATAGCTTAGACCCAATGTATGCCTCCTTCTTTTTCCTGACCAGTGCCTCAATATCTCTCATCAGCCAGGGAGCCCTAACCCTGTCAGCTTTTCCCCTTCACCCCTACAGGACATATTGTCCCTGGACTCTGAAGATCAGTCTTTTAAAAGCCTCCCATTTGCCAGTCGTGCCTTTTCCTTCAAATAGACTTTCCAATCGATCTTTGTTAGATCCTGCCTAATGGCCCCAAAATCAGCCCTGCTCTAGGTCAGCGGCTTAACCTGTGGACCTGTCCTTTTTTTTTATAACCACTTTAAAACTATGATGGTTATGGTCACAGGACCCAAAGTGCTCTCTGACTGATGCTTCAGTCACGAGTCTGAACTCATTTCCTAACAGAAGGACCAGTGTTGCACCCTCCCAAGTAGAGCGCTCTGCATATTGATTTAGGAAACTTTCTTGGACACATTTGACAAATTCCACCCGGTCCAGGCCTTTTACATTCTGGATGACCCACTCAATACTGGGGAAATTAAAATCTCCAACCAATAGTATTCTATTATTCCTACAGGTATCTGCAATGTCTCTACACACCTGCTCCTCCAGTACCTACTGGCTATTTGGGGGCCTATAATATAGTCGCAACAGAGTGACCATCCCCTTCTTGTTCCTAAGTTCTAACCACATGGCCTCATTTCTGAAGAAGGGTCTAGGCCCGAAACATCAGCCTTCCTGCTCCTCTGATGCTGCTCGGCCTGCTGTGCTCATCCATGTTACCTCTGGCCTCATTTGGTGATCCCTTGAGAATATCCTTTAAGCGCCGTTGTTATGTCCTGCCTTATCAAAAGGCAAACTTCCCTCTCCTCACTTACTTATATTTCTGTCATACGTGTAGCTTCTGTATCCTGGAACACTGAACTGCCAGTCCTGTCCTTCTCTCAGCCATGTTTCTGTTATGGCTATAACATCTCAGTCCCCAGAGCCAATCCGTGCTCTGAGCTCATCTGCCTTACCAGTCAGGCCTCATACTTGAAATAAATGCACTTTAAACCAGTAATCTTTTCCCTCCCTTTCCTGTGCCCCTGGCTATCCTGAATAGTAAACTGGTTTTCGATGGCCAATGTTTTATTCCCAACCTCTCGATGACTCCTCTCTTATTCAGAGTCTCACACCCCTAACAAACTAGTTTAAACTCTCCTGGGTAACACTAACAAATCTCCCTGCAAGGATTTTGGATCCTGTCCAGTTCAAGTGTAACTTGTCCTTGTTGTACAGGTCACCTCTACCCCCAGAAGAGATCCCAATAATCCAGGAACTGAAAACCCAGCCCCCTACACCAGGTCCCCAGTCACGCATTCATCTGGCCTATCTTTGTATTTCCAGCCTCACTATTATTCCAACATAGATGGGAGGATTGCTTTCTGAAGGTACTACCACCTGGGAAATCGAACATTTCACTAGGCAAGAAAAAAAAATACGTAGGAAGGCAAATGGTGAGGATGACAAGAGTTTGCAGAGGTTTTGCTAATACAAATCTACACAACTATACAAGATCACAGCAAGAATACTGTAGCCCTTAATGAAGGAAACATATACTGCATTAGAGGTAGTCGAGAGAAATTCACTAGGCTGCTCCCAAGGATGGAGGGATGGTTTTCTGAGAAGCTAACTGGTTAAGGCTTATATTTACTGTGGTTTAGAAGAATGAGAGGTGACTTTTATGTTTCGCATGCTATATCTGATAAAACTAGTCAATAAAGATGTGGCTCCTTAATGTGAAGTATCCGTTATTTGCACAGCATATCAAGTTTTGACTCATTTAAGGTCTGCTTAACGATGCTACCTTTTGTGGTAGGTGGCGCAATGATTCAGTGACTAGCACTGCTTCCTCAGCGCCAGGAACGTGGGCTCGAGCACACCCGCAGGCGACTGTGTGGAGATTGCACGTTCTCCCCGAGTCTATGTGGGTTTCCTGCGGGTGCTTCAGTTTCATCCCACAGTCCAAAGATGTGCCAGCTGGGTGGATTGGTCATACTAAATTGCCCATAGTGTTCGGGGATGTGTAAAATAGGTGGGTTAAAGGGGGATGGGTCTGGGTGGGATGCTCTAAGGGTCAGTGTGGACTTGTTGGGCTGAAGGGCCTGTTTTCACACTGTAGAGATTCTATGATTCTTAGAGGACTTGACAGGGTAGATGCAGAGAGGTTGTTTCCCCTTGTACGGCAGTCTAGGACCAGAGGACTTAATCTCAGAACAAAGGTGTAACCGAGGTCTGAGAGAGATGAGCAAGAATTTCTTCTCTTAGAGTGGGGAATCTGTGGAATTCCTTACTGCAGACTATTGTTAAGGCTAGATTGTCATGTATATTCAACAGTGAGGTAGACATATTTTCAATAACTAAGATAATTAAGGATAATGGGTAAACAGAAGGGAAGTGGAGGTGAAAAATATCACCCTAAAAACCAACAATTCTGGCAAAGATGGTCGGAAAACTATGACAAATAGCAATTATTCATATGGCATACAGATTCGAAGTTATATCACTTCAGTGCATCTCTAAAATTCCGTTCAATCAAACAAAGTTTTGGTAAATAAAAGATTTGACTATATATAACTCATGTTCGTATCCTTGTACAAATCTTGAAGTTAAGGCTACTTTTATATTCTGCAAGCAGAGGATTCATTAGCCAAATATTTTCCAAGTAAAATCACTAACATACCACAAGTGTGTCCTCATCAGTGGGAGATAAACTGACATCATCTGGAGATGTGACTGAGGAACGGGTGGTACGAGGGGTTCGAGGTGAGGGGAGAGTGTCCCATGCATTATATCCACTAGGTGGTGGAATTGGCATCTGAATGCCTGAACGTTGGCAACAGTCTTCAGGGTTTAACATCCAGGCTTCAAGCAGTTTTTCTCGATCCCAGTCTATGAAAATACACATTGAAAACAGGAAACACAAAGTTAGTACTGTTAAAAGTGGCCTTAAATTACTGTGGTTTGATTACGGTTCTTATTTGACTGTATTTTCATGACAGGTTTACAAACTGGAGGAAAAATGGCATTAATCAATTCTTCCCACTGAGCTACCACAAAACGCACTCACCAGACCATAGGGATGATTCATGGGAAGGAGAAAGAACAAGGGAGAAGAAAGAAAAAGGAATTTTGTGCCACGATAGTGGAGAAAGAAACATTGCAACCAAGAAAAAGTGTAGCAACTCTGATCTTGTGGAATGGAAGATGCTGAAAAAGCAGAGGAAAAGACAAAGAAAAACATGTCCAAAAAGGATCAAAAGTTAACGGTTTAAAAGCATTACAGGCTGGAAATAAGGCTTTATTGTTAGACACAGAGGGGAACAGGAGTCATGTTTCCAATCAAATTTCCAGTTTTAACCAATTCTTGCCACATTTCCTGTCATCTCGTATTTATTTTTTCTCCCTTGTCCAGTTTATTTCTGCTAATACCCACAACTCTCTCATGGTCTTCCACAACTTCAAGAAATTCCTCAACTGAACTGCTTCTGTCACAACAGACATCCAGCACCCTCTATTTTGCATCCCCTTTGGTCATGAGCAATGTTCAGGCCTGGGCCAATGTCGTACAACTTGGCTGAACTTCTCACACAAAACTCCTCCTCAGATTCACGCTTAAATAAATTCTGCTCTGGGAATCTGTATCAGCTCTAGATACGTCTTCTTTCTCTTTGGTTACATGAAACATTCTTAGTTTCTTTCCAACTCTGATTCCCTCCATTACCTCATTTTCCCTGTCTTTTGATAACTGCACATCAGCACCACTTCTTGACTTACCTTTGACCAAGAGAATTTCCATTTTGCTTCCAACTTTTGCAATCTTGATTTTCACATGGTCCGTATTCAAATTTTCCCATTTATATTTCAGTTTCTGAGGATAGGCTATTGATCAACATGCATGGTTTACCCACCGATTCCCAAAATTATTTTGATTACACCTCCTTCTACTCCACTTCCTGAAAGCATAATATTCCAATAAGCCCTTAATAATTCCCAATCTATTTCCCACATTTTCTCTCCCACCTTTTCCCCATTCCCAAAACCAGAGTAGGGCTCACATGCTCCCCACTTTCCAACCCACCAGCCTTCACGTTCGACAAACAAATCTTCACTATTTCTGCTACTTGCAGTGTGAAGTCATTACCTATCACATCTTCCCTTTGTGTCCTCTATTGATACATTTCACAAGAACTGCCCCAAATCACAACGGCACTTTGAGACCAAACACTTAAAAGAATGTACCTACATGTCAATTAGCATCTAGTAACCAACAAGCAATTATTGAAACACAAAATTTGAATTTGGACACTGAATTGTAAAAGGAGCAGCAAAGTTGTGACAGAATATTTAAATCGATGACCTCAACAATTAATAAAGTTACCGTGAGCTCGGAGCAGTGCCTCTGCAGTAAAAAGTGGGGCTTGAAGCATGTCTGCAGTTTCCACTATCAGCATATCTTTCAGCCTCCTTAGGTCCTGTGGCCTTAGGCCCTCATATGGCTTCAGAGTGGGTGGGTGGGTGAGAAGAGAAAGAAAAATTAATTGGATAGATAGTGGTAAATTGAACATCCAGCTCCTCCAATGATATTCTGTACATGTCATCTATTGTTAGAAAGTTTATCATAAACATGGAAATCACTTGCAAAAAGATTCTTATTTTATCTTAAATGTTGAAACTACGATGAACAACTCATCAGGATAGAGGAGTTAACATGTCAAAACGCTAAAACAAGGCAACAGTTTCAAATTGAACAATAATCATATCTATTTTAGGAGAAATTGGTTACCAGCTTCTTCACTTCCCAGACTTAACTTAGTTCCATGAAATTTCCATGATTGAAATGGGAATGGTGACCTGGAACAGGTCAGTAAAAACAAAACTGATGCTGAAGGGTAAAGAGTATTTTTGACAGGCTTTGGCTGGCAGAGTTCTCAATATGTTGACAGCTTTCTCTTTTCATATAGTGAATCATCCAAATGTTGGCAAGGAGAGAGTTAGAGAAGTTGAGCCGAGACAATGCAGAGATTGCTAAACACAGAAGGGTGTAAAAATGGAAGAAGAAGCCAGTTGCATGCGAGATCAGAAGAAATAGTATGACAGCAAAGGTGGCAATGCTTGAAATATGGATTTATGGAATTAAATGTAAATGAAATTGAGACTTTCAGTTCAGCAGTCACCACCGACGAACAAATAATACTGGAACAGTAGGTCATTTGGCTCCTCAAGTTTACGTCTATTGTCTACCTGACATTCAGTAATATCATGGTTGGTCTGGTTGCATTTAGAATTCCAAATTCCCTTCAACCTGACTATCTTGGATTCTGTAGCATAAGTAAAAAAACCTGCTTCTGCCTTGAAAATATTCAATGACCCTGCTACTGCCTCTTTTATCTTCAAAGGCACAAAGCTCCAAAGTTTAACAACATTCTCATATTAAAAAAAGATCATTCAAGGGATATGGGGTTATCTGGCTTGGTAGCATTTATTGCCAATCCTTAATTGCCCTCAAGTCATGGTAAGCTGTATTCTGGAACTGTCGCAGTCCATTTGGTGCAGGCACACCCACAATTCTGTTAGGGAGGAAGTGCAAGGATTTTGACTCAACATCGAAGGAATGGCGATATACTTCCAAGTGAGGATGTGGGGTGGCTTGGAAAGGTATTTGCAGGTGGTGGTACTGCCAAGTATCCACTGTCTGTGATCTTCTAAATGGTAGAGGTTGTGGGCTTGGAAGATTGCTGATAAGCTTTGGTAAGTATCAGCACAACACCTTAAACATGTTTCTAGTCAAAAGCAATCCCCAGGATTTTGATAGAGGGGCAAATTCAGTATAGTTACGTCATTGAAAATCAATGGGTGAGGGCAAGACTCTCTCTTGTTGGAGATGATCATTGCCTCACACTCGCAAGACGTATTACTTACAAGAAATCTAGATATTGTTCAGATCTTGATGCATTTGAACTCTGACTACTTTGGTATCTGAGGAATCACGAATGGTGCTAAATATTGTGCAGTGAACATCTGCACTTCTGACCTTAATAGAACAATGCTGTATGGAACAGGCCCACGTTGGTGCTGACCACGATACTGTTCTGAACAAATCCCATCTGTTTGCACGTTGTCTGTAATCTTTTATTCCTTGCGTGTTCGTGAATCTGTCTAAATGCCTTTTAAATGTTGCCTTTGTATCTGCTTCTACCATCCGTCCTGGCAGAATATTCCAGGCACATCCTACCGTCTGGGTAAAAAGCAACTTTCCTCGCACATCTCCTTTCATCTTTTCCTCTCTCTTCTTAAACCTATGCACCTTAGTATTGACATTTCCACCCTGGGAAAAAAAACTCCAACCATCTATCCTGTCCACGCTGCTCATAATTTTATATATTTCTACCAGGTCACACCATCCATCTGACCATGACCAGCCTCCGATGCGCTAGTGAAAACAACCCAAGTTTGTCCAACCTCTCACGGAAATCACAGAACCCCTACAATGTGGAAACAGGCCCTTCGGCCCAACAAGTCCGCACTAATGCACGGAGCATCTCACCCAGACCCATCCCTAATCTACACATCCCTGAACACTACGGGCAATTTACCATGGTCAATCCACCTAGCCTGCACATCTTTGGACTGTGGAAGGAAACCGAAGCACCCAGTTGAAACCCAAGCAGACACGGGGAGAATGTAAAAACTCCACACAGACAGTCACACAAGGCAGGAATTGAACCCAGGTCACTGGCGCTGTGAGGCAGCAGTGCTAACCACTGAGCCACTGTGCTGTCCTTACACTCGAATCCAGGCAACATCCTGGTAAACTTCTTCTCCAATAGGTTGGCCACTTGAACTGCACACAATACTCCAATTGTGGCCGAACTGAAATTTTATATAGCTGCAACATGTCTTGGCAACTTTTACATTCAGTGATGAAGACAATAGTCCTGTATACCTTGTTCAGCATCTTAGCCACTTCTACTGCCACTTTCAGGGAGCTATGGACTTGCATCCCAAGACTTGTACCTAGGTACGCTGTACCTAAGACGGTGCTGGTAAGGGGCGAGATTGTAAACTTTTCACTGTGCTTGAGTATATGTGATAATAACCTAATTCTAATATCAGAGATAATGGGAACTGCTGATGCTGGAGAATCTGAGATCACAAAGTGTGTAGCTGGATGAACACAGCAGGCCAAGCATCTTAGGAGCCCAAAAGCTGACGTTTCGGGTCTAGAACTTTCACCCGAAACATCAGCTTTTGTGCTCCTAAGATGCTGCTTGGCCTGCTGTGTTCATCCAGCTCCACCTTGTTATCTCTAATATCAACATACTGCTTCCTAATTTCACCATAAGCAATGTCCCTCTTGGTGAAATCCAATACAAAGTACTCATTAAGGACCTTGTCCGCTTCTTTTGGCTGCGTGCACAAATTCCTTCCATGATTCTTGAATAAACCTATCCTTTCCCGAGTTATCCTCTTGATCATAATATATGTATAAAATGCCTTGGAATTCTCCTCAATTCTACTTACCAAGGACATTTCATGACCATTTGTTGCCCTCTTAGTTCCTTGTTTCAGTTTCTTCCTGCATCCTTTACATTAAAGGACCTACTCTGATTTCAGCTTCCTAAACCTTATACATGCTTCCTCTATCTTTTTAACTAAATTTTCAATATCTCTCAATCTCCATGGCTCCTGAATCTTCCTACTCTTATCTTTCATCTTCTGGTCCTGAACTCTGATCCACTAGCCTTTTAAAAGACTCCCATATGTCAGATGTGGATTTACCTTCGACAGCCACCCCCATTTCTTATTTCTCCAGTTCAAGACTAATGCAGCTGTAATTAGACTGCTCCCAATTGTACCTGAATATTAACATCTTGTGCTTAATATACTAAAATATTTAGATTCTTCTGCAGGAGCAAATTGCTGCACATGCTGAAATCTCAACTGAAAACAAAAAAAATGCTGGAGATCACAGTGGGTAGGCAACATCCATTGTCACAAAGCAAGCTAACATTGAGTCTAGATCAATCTTCAACAAAGCAGAAGTACAGCTTAGATTCTTCTGCATCTTGGAATTCCACAGCCACCTTCTATTTCTACAATACTGCTTATTTTCTTCCTATCCAAGTGAATAACATCACATTTTCCCAAATTATATGCTACATGCCAGGCTTTTGCTCACTCAAATCAACCAATCCATAACTGTTTGCAGATTCTTTACATTTTCTTCACAATGCCCTTTCCGATCTATGTCGGTGATCTTGGAATTTATCTCTTAATGCTTCTCTCCACTCCACTTATGTAAGTCAATTATGTAAATTGTAAAACTTTGAAGCCTCAGCACAGATGCTCCACCCTGCCCCCACCCCCACCTCGAGGGATTCTACTTGGCATATCCTGCCAACAAAACTTTTCCATCTCCGCCCTCTGATTCTGTTTGATTTGACTAATGAATATGTAGAAAATAACTGGTTGCACAGTTAACAACAGATTTATGAATGGGAAATCTTGCCTGGCAAACCTTATAGACATTTTAATTTCATAGAATCTCTACAGTGTGGAAGCAGGCCATTTGGTCCATCAAGTCCACGGGACCCTCTGAAGAGCATCCCATCCAGACCCACACCCCTATCCTATCTCCGTAATCCTACATTTCCCATGGCTAATACACCCAACCTCCACATCCCTGAACACTATGGGGCAATTCAGCGTGGCCAATCCAACTAATTTGCCTATCTCTGGACTGCCAGAGGAAACTGGTGCATTTGGAGGAAACCTACGCAGACACAGACAGGATGGGCAAACTCCACACAGACAGTTGGTTGAACCTGGGTCCCCGGCACTGTGAGGCAGCAGTGCTAACTACTGAGTCATCATACTGCCCTTTGAACGAAGGTGAGTTTTGAGAGAGTTACCAGCCCAGTTGATAAGGGGACAAAACCTATGGTGTGTTTAGATTTTCATAAGATTTGATATAGTCCCACACAGGTTAGTAAACAAAATTAAACTATGTGGGGTAATATACCAGCATGGCTGAAGGATTTATCAACTGGCAGAAAACAAGTTAGGATTAATTGGCATTCCAAGGCTGTCAGGCTGTGATATAAACATGAACACAGAAGGAAATGTAGGCTACTCAGCCTCTTGAGGCTGGTCTGTCATTCAAAATAATTCTGGTTGATCTTCTACAGACAATCACTCAAACACCATATTTCACTCTCCCCAAACTGCTTGACATCTTTAGCATCTGGAAATCTATTTCTTTGAGGTTGTTGACTTGCTCAGCGAGCTGGCTTGTTCTTGTTCAGACATTTCGTCACCATGCTATCTTCAGCAGAGCCTCCAATGAAGTGATGTTATTCTACTCTGCTTGGAATTTATACTGTCTGGTCCATTATGGGGAGTACTGCCATTTCCAGTTTTGATCTATATGGGTTTGTATAAGTGGTCCAATTCTATATGTTTGTTTGCATTACGGTTGGAGAACCATGCCTCTAGGAATTCCCGTGTGTGTCTGTCTTTGGCTTGGGCTGCCATGGTTGCCTTGTTCCAGTTAAACTGATGGCCTTCATTGTCTGAGTGTACCGATATTAAGGAGAGCTCATAGTGCCGTTTTGCTGCTAGTTGATGTTCATATGTTCTGATGGCTAGTTTCCTTCCTGTCTGTCCGATGTAATGTTTGTGGCTATTTCATTGAAGTGTACAAAATTGTACAGGTGTTAGACACAGCAGATGCAGAAAGGATATTTCTCCTAGCATGGGGTTACAGAATCAGGGGACAATCTCAACATAAAGCTGGGGGTGAGGCAGCGGCAGCAATACCCCTGTGGTATTATTGCTAGACTGTTAGTAGAGACACTCAGATAATGTTCTGGAGACCAAGGTTTGAATCCCGCCATGGCAGATGGTGGCCTTTGAATTCAATAAATATCTGGAATTAAAGAGTCTAATGATGACCATGAACCCATTGTTGATTTTCAGGAAAAAACCCACTGGTTCACTAATATCTTTTAGGGAAGGAAACTGCCATCTTTACGCGGTCTGGCCTAGATCTAATGTGGGTCTGAAAGCAATGTGGGTGACTCTTAACAACCCTCTGGGTAATTAGGGATTGGCAATAAATGCTGCCTAACCAGTGATACCTTCTTCCTGTGAATGAATTAAACAAAAACAAAAGGGAAGGCTTTTATAACTGTGAGGAAGAAGTTCTTTGTTAAGAGTGGCAAACATTTGGATTTCTCTAGCCAAGGGGGCTATGGAAGTTCAATTGTTATGTAAGTTCCCATTACTTATGACATTGAGGGATAATGAAAGAGCACAGAAATATGGTATTGAGGTGTAATGTAACCATGAGCAAGAATGACATCACAGGTACAAGAGGGTGAGCGGCCTATCCATGCAACTTTGTTCACGTTCCCACATCAACCTTCCCACTAGACTCCCGCTTATCCTCATCCAAACTACTTATCATTCTGTAGCTTCTCTCATGTCATTCCCATGTCCTATCCAAACTCAACCCAGCCTTCAACCTCATCTCACTATACTCCCAAAAATTGAACTTGCTTCGTATACCATAAATTTCAACACAGTATCCACGTTGATTTATGTTGGTTTCTAGTCTCCCCACCATTCCCTTAAATCTGAAGGGTCTATAGTCCTGCAATGGCCATCCTTGTTACCAAGCTCTGCAACTTCAGGTCTTAACATACTCTCAAAGGACTTGGTCCTTTTGACCTCTGGTCCATTCCAACATCTTTTTCCCTATCATTTATCAATTTCAATGTACAAACAAAACCATTTCATATTCATGATAACAAAGTGTGGGGCTGGATGAACACAGCAGGCCAAGCAGCATCTCAGGAGCACAAAGCTGACGTTTCGGGCCTAGACCCTTCATCAGATGCTCTCTGATGAAGGGTCTAGGCCCGAAACGTCAGCTTTTGTGCTCCTGAGATGCTGCTTGGCCTGCTGTGTTCATCCGGCTCCACACTTTGTTATCTTGGATTCTCCAGCATCTGCAGTTCCCATTATCACATTTCATATTCATGTCTGCTCTCCAAGGTCCTCCTTTCAAACCCTCCTGCACTCCTATTTAATAACCACTGTTCAACCATTTATGGATTGCAAGCCAAGCCAAACCAAATCAGGCTTCCCAAGACTGGATTCATAACACAGAGCAATTAAAACATTCAATGACTTCCAACATTGCTCAAATTGTTCCTAACCAGAAATTACAATGAAAGATCTTGAACACCAAGTTGGTAAGTTAAACAAAAATTAACTGATTATCAAGAATGTTACTTTGGCATAGCATGTGTAAATTACAAGGCAATTAATTCTCTAAGTCTAATCTTCTTTGAATACAAACTCCAACTTGTGCACCAACATAGTTAAGGGAAAAATTAAGAAGAAAATAAGAGGATTGTAATTTACCAATTCATCATCGATGAATACCAGCCCTTTGTGAAATCTTGTGACTATGAGCTGTATTACAGATGTAGGACTATATATCTTAATTAAATTGCAAAGTCACGAGTTAATGCAAACTGGTCTTGACCTTTTACTTACTTTTTAGAATTCCATTCATATCTTAGAAAAGTCAACAAATCGATAACCAAGAATAATTAGAGAACAAAACTCCAAAAACAAAAGTTTCCCAGTCCACAGCTTTGAAAACAATACTACCTCTTGGCCAAAACTGCAATCAGAACCAACTCACTATGCTTTTCTGTGATTGGCTGGCTCATGACCAATTCTCCTTTGATTAACCAATTCACCAACCAATTAGCAGCCAGTCCCTGAGCCATAACATCTCAGTACCACATCATCTGCAGTGTTCTTAGACAAGCAATGAATCTGCATTATCTTTCCAAGTTGGTTCCAAGCAGAAAAGTGGTCTTTTGTTCTCCCCTCTCTTTTTAAAAATAAACAAGCTGCTGATTGAAGTTTAAAGCCCAATTCTCGACTGCAACTCCATTTAAAAACCAAAGGTGAGAAAAAGAAAACAAATAGTTACAACAGCCCCTAAAATATTTTCATCTTCAGCCAAGAGTTGATTTATGGTGGTTAAATACAATTTGTTTCAGCATAATTGGGAACAAACCAGAATGGATTGTTTAGATTGAGAATTCAATTGCGTGCAGTTCATTTATTCAGTGCTACTAGTATCCAAACAGCTGTGAAAACAACTCTTTGTACCTCTCTTCTATCCAGTGCTGCATACTCTGCTTCCACTTCTTCAGCTTCTGGATCTCGTGAAAATACCATGCGTGACTCGAGACTGAGAGCAAGATCCTTGTGATGCTGTTTCTCCGCACAGTCACAAGGAGTGTCTCGGTTTTCATTTTCTGCAAACAGGTCTGCATCATACTTAACTAAAAGCTGAAATCAAAGAAAATTTACAAAGCTAAATCTTTTTCTCTAAGTTTCAGCATGGTCACTTACTTCAGACTTTGCAAATGCAAGTCATAAATTGGTGATATTTTCAGTGAATCTCAGCACAACAGTTGGACATTACACATGAGCACTCGCCACTGTCACTAAATAGGAAGTGCTTGATTCTTACTACTTCTAGGGGACAGCAAACCCCTACTCATGATATTTAGATTAAGAAAAATATACTGTTAATATATCTTTATAACAACTTGCACGGATTTGATTATCTACATTATCATGAATGAACTTTGCCATTAGTAAAGCCCAAGATTTT
The DNA here is from genome assembly GCF_030684315.1 of Stegostoma tigrinum. Classification (NCBI taxonomy): domain Eukaryota; kingdom Metazoa; phylum Chordata; class Chondrichthyes; order Orectolobiformes; family Stegostomatidae; genus Stegostoma; species Stegostoma tigrinum. The sequence continues at coordinate 108,596,951 of NC_081355.1, forward strand.
GACGGTGGTACCAGCAGTGCTAATGTGGTTGAATAACAAGAGAAGACCACTTCTCGTAATGGATGGTCATCACCTTGCACTCCTGTCATATATGTTACTTGTCATAAATTAGCTCAAACGTAAATTTTGTTTAGTATTTTGTACACACGTGTGCAGACTACTTAATTGTCTAGGAATTACAGATAAGAATGCAACAACAGTTTTGATTATTAGTGGTCGTCATCTGATTTCTTAATGGATGGAAGGTCATTGATGAGGTTGACTGAGCCAGAATATCCCCAGGAAACTCCAGCACCAATATGTCCTGACTGTGACTATCAACCAGCTCCTGAGCAAGATACAACCTTGATTAGCACTCCTTCCCACACTGACTACAATTTTAATTGGTCTTCTTAGTACCATACTGCACTAACAAAGGCAACTACTGAAATAACTCTAAGCAACGTGGTTGAATTTCACAGAACACAGCAAGTGTTTCAACTATACTTCAATGTCTTGTAGAATTTGCCTCAATTTCTGAGTAACTTTGATTTTGGAAGGTATACAGAGAGGTTCCTCTTATTGCTGCCAACCAAGTTGGGTTCAGCCAACCACATAAACTTGATAGCAAATAGGAGTACCTGGGCAATCACCGCAAGATCTGTGTTGCCCAAGGAAGTAACTCAAAGGTGACAATTATCCTGTAAAACTGTGGTGATTTCAAGACTTGTTATTTTTTTCCCACACGCAAGTATCTGCCACTGGTTTGCTCTCCCCGAGAAGTAGTAAGAATAAAGACTGCACCAGAAAAAAAATGGAGAGAATTGTTTCGCCAACCCTCCTGGCCCACCATTTTGTATTTAAACGATGTTTCTCCACGTTTCATGTTTCAGCAAAACTTAAATTATTGAGTCAAAAAATTATGTGCACAAAAGTATCATAACAGAGACACATGATCATTATGACTTTTTTGCAAATTCTCCCCATGATATTTTAAAAACAACGTTAAATTTGAAAATTGAATTAAGTATTTAAGAGTTGATTTCACTGAAGAGGACAAAAGATCAAAAAAAAAATCAGCAAACAGGCTTCTGGAAAAGCAATACAATCTCTCGTTTTATAGAATGCAAGTATCCAAACTGGGAATTATTGAAACCATGCCATGGAAATTACCTCTACACATGTTTTCATCCCTGAGGCAGCAGCATAGTGCAAAGGTGTAAACTTTTTGTTATCAGTGGCATTGCTTTCAGCTTTCTCGAACTCGCCTTGATCTAGCCTTGCACCCTTCCACTTAAGAATCAATTGAAGACATTCTGCTCTCTTGCCATCATCTTCATTGGGTCGTGTAAGGCGGGGCTGCAGGGCTGCTTCAGGTAGCATGATATGTGGTCCCATACACAACAAATGTAAAGCAGTTTCATTATGTACATTCCGTTTGTTTGGATTCCCATCTTTGTTATAAAGGAATATTCTGTTTGGCAGAAGAGAACTGACATTAAAAGCCAAGTTAAATGATCATCCACATAGATTTCTGCTATTTAATCTAATATCAATTGCTTTGATTAAACCCACTTATGTGCTGTACAATAAAGTATTCAATTCTGACCTTTATTAAAAATATTGCAGTGCAGAGACCAAAAGTTTCCTATTATAACTAGCCTGGGGGCATAAAACACTTCCAAATAATCTCCAATACTTTGGCATATTCTTTATGATCTTTTGGCAAAAAGTTGAAGCAAGTTACAACATAAACAAATTTTATTCTTGAATGTGAAACACAATCTTTGCTAGCAAACATATGGTGTTAGCATATCAAACCTGTTAACAAAAGCCTAGATTCTTCAGCTAGCAGTGAAGTAACGGCATTCAGTGCTAACCTCACAGTAATTCAAAAGTACCTAACAACTACGTAGGCATGGATTTGTCTTTCCCACCAGTTTCTGCTAAAGTTAAAGAGATTGTCAGATGTTCATAGAAGTCACATTGCAAGGACATTACAAGGGGCAGGAGTAAGCAATTCAGGTTCTTGAGCCAGCTCTGCCATTTCATATGATAATGGCTGATCCCAGTTCAGTTTCAATTCCAATTCCCTGTCTCTTCATAACTGTTCAACCCATTATTAATTAAAAATGTCTATTTCCTCCTTAAATATATTCAATGACTTAGCATTCACCATATTTTGCTGTAGCGAGTGCCAGATTCATGACCCCATGACAGAAGTAATTTCTCATTACTCAAATTTACTACTCCTAATCCTAAAGCTATGATCTTTCATTCTAGATTGCCAAATGTGAAATGTCTACTTTGTCAATCCCTTTCACGAATTTATATACCTCAATTAAATCTCCTATCATTCTTCTCCATTCCAGAAAATTTAGGCCTAAACTGCTCAAACGCCATTCATAAGACAAACCCTGCTTTGCTGGAATCGATCTAGTGAATCTCCAATACAACTACTTCTCTCTAAAGTAAAGGGACCAAAAAATTGTGCACAATACTCCATGTGTGTTTTCATTAATGCCTTGTACACTGGAGCAACGCTTCCATACTTTTATACTTTATTTCTTTAGCAAGAAGTGCTAAAATTCCATTTGCCTTATTACCTGCTGTACCTGCATACCTTTTTTTGCAATTCATGCACAAGAAGCCCTCTGCAAAGCACTGTAAAGTTCCTCTCTACTTAGATAATAAGTTGCTTTTTGAGTTCTACAACCAAAATGGATAATCTCACACTTACTCGTGTTAAATGTCATCTGCCAAATTTTGGCATTCACCTAACCTATCCATACTGGCTTTTAAATTTCTGACTTTTTCATTCTAACTTCCTTCCCACCTATTTTAAAGGCATCTACAAATTTGGCTTTAGTACTTTAGAACACAGAACAGTACAGCACATTATAGGCCCTTCAGCCCATGCTGTTGTGCCGACCTGTTATCCTACTAAGGTCAATCTACCCTGTATACTCTACATTTTACTATATCCATGTGCCTATCCAAGAGTCATTGAAAAGCCTCTAAAGAATCTGACTCCACTACCACTGCCAGCAGCGCATTCCACATGCCAACCACTCTCTGTATGAAGAACCTACCTCTGACATCTCCCCTATACCTTCCTCCAATCACCTTCAAATTATGCCCCCTCGTAATAGTCATTTCCACACTGGGAAAAAGTCTGACTATCCATTTCATCTATGCCTCTCATCATCTTGTAAACTTCTATCAAGTCACCTCTCTTCCTTCTTCGCTCGAATGAAAAAAGCTCTAGCTCCCTCAACCTTTCCTCATAAGACCTGTCCTCCAGTCCAGGCAGCATCCTGGTAAATGTCTTCTGCACCCGCTCTAAAGCTTCCACATCCTTCCTAAAATGAGGTGACCAGAACTGAACACAATATTCCAAGTGTGGTCTAACCAGAGTTTTAGTAGAGCTACAGCATAACCTCACGGTTCTTAAACTCAATTCCCCTGCCAATGAAAGCCAACACACCAGATGCCTTCTTTACAACCCTATCAACTCGAGTAGCAACTTTCAGGGATCTATGGACGTGGACCCCAAGATCCCACTGTTCTTCCACACTTTTGAGAATCCTGCCATTAACCCTGTATTCTAAATTCAAATTCAACCTTCCAATATGAATCACTTCACACTTTATATCCCTGCCTCCAAGTTATGAATACAGATCGCAAATGACTGGTGCCCATGGACTGAATCCTGTAGGACGCCACTAGTTACATCTTGCAAACCAGAAAAAAAAGTCACATTTATCCCAAGATTCTGCTTTTTGTTGGTTAACCAATCTTTTATACAAGTTAATAAATTACCCCTAACACCCATGTGATCTTACTTTGTGTATTAACCTTTTGTGCAGCCCCCAATCAATTGCTTTCTGGAAGTCCAGATATATTACATCTACAGGATCCCAATTATCCACACTGCTTGTTAAATCATCAACGAACTCTTGCAAATTAGTCAAACATGATTTACCCTTCATAAAACTACGCTGATTGATGGATTGTGTTTTGACTTACTAAATGTCCTGTTATTACTTCCTAAATAATGGATTCTAACAACTTCTCAAATAAACATGTTAAACTAACTGGTCTTTAATTTTCTATTTCATGCCTCCACCCTTTTTGAATAGGGTGTTATATTAACATTTTTCCAATCTACTGAAACCTTTCTTGCATTCAGGGAACTTTGGAATGTTCTAACCAATGGACCTACTAGCTCTGCTGTCACTTCCTGTAAAATCCGAGGATGTAGGCTATTTGGCCCCTGAGAAAACAAACAAAATATTAAATCTTCAAGAAGAGAAAGCATTTAAATTTTGAAATATCCTCAATAGTAACAAACCAAGAAATAATCTGATCATTCTTCATTTATGATCAAATTTTAGAAAATACAAAATCCATGGATTGGACTGACATGCGTAGGTCCAGATACAGACCGAACTATCATAGAAAAATTTGTGATATTTTAGAACAATGAAGAAATTTGACATTTAAAATTGAACAGGTTACGGCTTTTATCAGATATTATTCCAGTGAAATGAATATGTAACATACAAGAGAAAGATCTAGTCAATTCAGTGCTTGCAATTTGATTTGAAACAGTGGGTGGGCAAGGGGTAAGAACACGAGCAACGCAAACTCTGGAAAGAATTTCAGAAACTTCTGTATTTCTATCCTGCATTACACATGTGCAGACTCCAAAGATTGCTGTTCTTTACAGAAGTGTAATGACTGTGAATGCAAGAGCTTTGCCTTCATATGCTAAACCCAGATCAAAATGAGAGCTATTGTGTATTAAATGGATTGGGAGCAACATTGTTAGCTTATTTACTGCCAAGTAGGAAAATGATAAAATAATGAATGAACCGCACTATGAGAAAGTCACAAATATTTTGCCCATAGAATTACCACTGACACAAGTTGTCTGATTAAAGTATTTTTTAAGTATTTAGTTTAAATCCTTATTCAGCTTAATACTGTTAGTTTTGCATTCATTAGGTACAAGGCAGGAGCAATTGATGCATTGGTGAAATAATCTTGTTGACAATATTAACGCATGCCCTATATCTTGGGTTCATCTACATCCACAAGTTAAAAGCAGGCTTAAACTAGTTCCTCATTGGCATGATGTCAGCATTAAATTTCAGGTGAATTCAGCACTGACCAGTAATATTCTATATAATTACTAAGGCACTATAGAGAAGGTTCAGCGGTGTGGTTCCTGTGGCTAAAGAAACCAGTGAAAATGCTGTGCAATGCTTCAGGGCGTGATATATTGCTTGGGTTGCACAAGATCTCCATATTGTGCGCATGAGGCCAACAGCTCAACAGTTGGTGGGAAAAAACAGTTCTATTCCACTGCAGTAACAACATCTCAATCTAATAGTGGCATTTTTCAAGCAAAAACAATTCACTGTTCAAAACCAGTAACAAATGTTTTCATCAATTCATACTTGCTCAACATCAGTTCCAAAGATTTTTTTTGCCTGCTGATTAGACAGCTGGTGGCAAGAGTTGAATTCAAAACACCAATGAGATCAGGTCACCAGCTGCTCCAACAACAGGCTGGTAGGAGTTACAATGCTAACATAAATATTGGCAAGGAGATATTGGTTACTGCACTAAGGTAAATCTAAGTCACGCAAGTCTTAGTGATTCAAGGACAATGCAAATACTGAATTCAAGGTTCTACATGTGAAGAAGTGCTGCACTCATTGTCAAGTTTTAAAAATGGAAAATAAACATATAGTTTGTAATACCGACAGAGGCTACAAGGAGCAGCTGGCTAGATACAAGACAGGGACAATATCTGTAGAGGCAAATAGAAACCAAATATTTTCCATATTGTAAGGCACCCTTTATTCTCCACGTTCAAAATAACAGCAGGGTCAGGGAAATTACATCATGGAGGAAAAAGGTTAAAAAGCCCTGTTTCAGACAAACTGAATCACTCTTTCTGCGTATAATAGTTTCCCCAGTAGCAACACAAAAGATGACCCTTCTTAAAAGGTAAAGAGCAAAACTGTTCAAAATCAGAAAATTATAGAGCCAAATAATATCACAGATGTTCACTTCATATTCCAGACCCTACACAGTATGCAAATAACTTTTGATTATCCTGCAACGTTAGCCTCTTATGCATTCCCAATTTCCAGAACTCCACTTGGAAATGCTGTCTAAAGTTTTATTATGTTAGCAATGCAAGCTGTTGCTGCTTTATTCATTAAAAGTCCACATTCAACTTGATGTCCTTTGTAAATTGCTGCTTTGCCTCCACAGCCTCCTCCTCCTTTCCTCCAAAATGCTTGATCACACTGTTCATTCCCAAAAGGTGCGCCCACTTTTTCCGTAACACCATGCTGGACTCTGTTCTCAAACTTGCATTCCTGCCGTACCAACAAGTGACCTTAAATCAAAGAATGGATTCTTTGCACCACAACTGTACATGCAGCAGGGTGTGATATCCTTTAATCTTCTCAAACTTTCTGGAGCCTGATAGTCGTCAACCTCCCCTATTACAGCTCAGTTGGACTCTCATTTATTCCATGCAATAGGCTGAAGGCCCCTCTTCTGTGCTGGAGAACTCTATGACTTTGTTGCCAATGTAACTATAGCCAAACGACCTAATATCTAGCAACGGCTTCTCTTCTAAGGCCTACAACATTATCTGGAGATTTCCAAAAGTTTGTACTCAGACTTCACTTTTGTCTCAGTATGCGTTCAGATATTTTACAACTGTAAATGCACTGAATAAAAGCCACCAGCTGTTTTCTTATGCTAGATTCACAGGCAACTTCATTTTCAGATACTGATTGATTCAATTTAGTCTGAATTGTACTCGTAAATGCTTTAAATTGCACATTTGCCTGTTCTAATGACTGTATGGTTTTTTTCACTTCAACTATGATAAATCAACTGCATAAAAAGATTTAATTTAATGACTATTAAACAACACACTAACAGTGTCATATACCATGGAAATAGATCCTTACGTCCAACTAGTCTATGCTAGTTCAGTTTGGGAACATGGTTGGCATGGGCTGGCTGGACCAGAGGGTCTGTTTCCATGCCGAATGACTCTGGCTTGCCCCATTTGGCCCAAGTCCGTCCAAACTTTTCCGATTCATGTACTTAATCAAGTGTCTTTTAAATGTTCTAACTGTACCTGCATCCACCATTTCCTCTGGCAGTTCATTCCACATACAAACCACTCCCTATGTAAAAAAACCGCTGCCTCTTAGGTCCCTTTTAAATCTTTCTCCGCTCACCCTAAAAATATGCTCCTAATTTTGATCTCCACCCTTGCTATTCACCTTATCTGAACCCTTTACTAAATTTATAAACCTCTGAAGGTCACCCCTCAACCTACAACACTCCAGTGAAAGGAATTCCAGCCTGTCTTTGTGACTCAAACTCTCCCTTCCTGGCAACATGCTGGTAATTTTTTTCTGAACACTTGCCAATGTAATAACATTCTTCCAAGAATAAGGCGACCAGACTGCACATGGTACTCCAGAAGAGGCCTCACCAACATCCTATACAACCTCAACATGATGTCTCAACTTCTGCATTCAACAGGTCTGAGCAATGAAGGCAAGCAAACTAAATGCCTTAACTACCTTAGCTACACAGAACGCAAATTTCAAAGATTTATGTACCTGAAACCCTAGGTCCCTCTATTCTTCAACATTACTCATGCTATCAAAGTAGGTGGTATCTGTTTGGAGGTGTAGCACAATGAACACAGTTTTTCTTTCCTAAAATCATGAATTTTATTTTTCAGTGATTTGTTCCTCTTTCACTCCAGCTTCTCCAGAAGATTTGTCACTGCAAATCCAAATTACAAGGATTCCCATGCTTAGTCATGATTCCAACCTCTCGCAAGAGCAAAATTTTAAGCATAACAGGAGCCAAAGGAATGACACAGTGTAGACCATGGCTTATAAAGTAAACCACAGCAAAATTAGTTATTTGACCATCATAAACAAAGAAACAACTGGTATTTTACGGTGATCACTTCATGTGTCAAATTCAACATTACCTATGGCTCCTCAAAAGTAAATATTTGTCACTTATTCAAATAATTTCACATTATTATTTTAGAAAATAGGTCTGCTTGTACGAATTTGCTAGACCATATACCCAATAAACTGCAGATGATCCAAGTTTCCTTCCAGACATTAGCCAATATTGTTTCTTTTCCTCTCCAAGAGGACTGTTCTGTTCCTCGATAAATCTACCTCCATTATCACCTTGTCCAAACAAAAATCAAGCCCTTGAACAGGTCACTTTCTGAATGTTTGCTCATCTTTTCCAGAACTCCATGACTGAATCCCTCTAATTGGATTACTGCCTCTGCCAATGCGATAAACCCTCTTATCTAATACCATAAAACTGACCTCCTATGTGACCTTGACAAAGGTGAGCCATCTCTCCTGGAGAGTCGAAACCCTTTGACATATTCGACTACACCACCCTTCTTTAACACTGCCATACCACTGAACCAATTTCTATAACAATTTCCCAGTTTAAATGGCCACCATCATTGAATGGGTTATGCTAAAGCTTAGATCATGAAGAAATCGAAATTTGGAAAGGAAACAAAATTTCAATGCATCCAACAGATGTTCAGTATCTTTGTATGCTACAGTGCACAAATCAAATTGTTCATAATCTAGTTTCCTGCATCAACTTCACCTTTAACTGAACAACTAGTCTACAAATTTTTGACTCAGAAATCAGCCCAAATTAAGGTATTAAAATTTCACTGTATAATTTGAATTTCAGAAAACCTCTCTGCACTCAAATATAAAACATTCATTCAGTTCAGATCACTTGCACAAAGCAATCTCTATATAGTAGGACTTCAAACATGACAAATTAAAGTCACAAACTTTTTATACCTTCAAACATGAAATGAAACAATTCACTACCAAATACTCACCGCAGCAACTTGCTCATAGCATGCTTGGCAGCATAATGAAGGGGCGTGTTATGCTGATAAGGCTCTCCATAAGAGGTATTTGGATCCAGAGACTCCTTGAACTGAGGATTGCTCTCATACACTTGATAGGCTAAAGATTCATCGCCATTTATAAGCGCCTTGCGAAATTTTGTTGTGGTATTCCCCATACTTTATTGACAATTGTTGGCACTTTTCAGCTTCAGCCACTTGAATCTCTGAGCTCCGAATGCATGCTTCACATCCTGTAGAAAATAACAAATTTCGAGTTGATGTTCCTGTCAAATAGCAATGTGATTTGCAATCAAGTGTAAAAGTACTTACATCTTCATTCCCAATTATCAGTTCAAGCCAGTTCCTTGTGTCATTAACAAAGTAACATTCACTTCGCACAATAGCAAATCCAACCATCCTTCCTCAACATTCAATTGCATTACTATCATCGAACCAGAGCAGCCAAATAAATGCTGTGGCAACACAGTACATCAGAGGGTGGGAATTCTGCACCAAGTAACTCACCTTCCGACTCAAGCCTGTCCACAAGGCACTGTCAGGAACATAAGGGGATATTTTTCACTTGCTTGGATGATCTCAGCTCCAACAGTACATAAAAATCCTGATGCCATTCAGAACAAAACTGCATGCTTGACTGGCAGCCTAACACCTTCAACAGGCACTTTCTTCACTTCTGACAATCAGTGGCAGCAATGTGAACCATCCTAAGATGGCATCTTCCAAGCCCACCACCTCGACCACCTAGAAAGACAAGCACTGTAGATACATGGAAACATCACTGCCTAAAACTTCCAACTCAAACTGATGTATCGCTTGGAGGGAACGATATTGCTGCTCTTTTAGATGTTGTGGATCAAAATCCTGAAACTCCTTGCCAAACAGCATCATCTCCGATGGACCACAGTAGTTAGAAAAGGTAGTCTATAACGACTCTCTCCAGGGCATTTAAAGGTGGGCAGTAAATGCTGGCTGAGGCAGCAGCTTCCACATCCCATGAACGATTTCAAAAAAAAGATGTTACACAGATACCAAAGTGTGGATTCTCAGCTTCAATGTTGCACCCAACAAAACAACCGTTACACCTAAAATAACAAGGTGTGGAGCTGGATGAACACACTAGGCCAGGATGGCATCAGAGGAACAGGAAAGCTGACGTTTCCGGAAAGACTGCTGCCTGGCCTGCTGTGTTCATCCAGTTCCACACCTTATCTCAGACTCCAACATCGGCAGTTCCTACTATCTCTAACCGTTACTAACTGCGAAATTTTGTTGTGGTACTCCCCATACTTTATTGACAATTGTTGGCACTTTTCAGCTTCAGCCACTTGAATTTCTATCATCGAATTAATTAAATTAAAATAACAGCCTCAAATTGAAGAAATTAGTCCAGAAACTTCTGTGCCTTCTACTTGGTTATTCAATCCTGCTTTCAATCACACCATGATCCAAGGTCACAGATAATGGATTGATAACTGCTTCTAAGCAAAAGTGAGTCGATCGTCCAAAAAAGAAACCCATATCCTGATTGAGTTTGCTGGCAGTGAGCTGTAACTTATCACCAATGCACCACATCCGTGTTTCAAAAGGCATAAGTCGTGAAATTTTTAAAATGTTAATTCTTGACTCCGTTTAAAAGGAAGAAATAAATTACACCTACAAAAGATAGCAACCTGAGATAAGATGAATTAAAAACAGCTTTGTAGTGCTTGATCATTGTCATGATCAAGAAAACACATAACATGAAGAAAAGTAGTCCACAGCTGTTTCACAAAGGAAAGGAAACAATGAGCTCACGGAACAAAAGGAGGAGCGTGAAGGAAGGCTTAGTCAGCAAGATAGATTTTTAACAGGTACTTTGAAAAGGTTGGAAAATAAAGGGAAAGATCTAATGAGGAAATTCTAAAAGCCATCTGAAGATAGGCACCAACCTTAGGGCAATAAAGAACTGGAGAGTTTTTAAATGGCAGTGAAGAAAATCAGTAAGAAACAATTTGGAAAGCTTGCAGGGGAGAATAATCTTATTGAGGCACATGAAATCAAACAACATAGAAAAGGAAGAAAGAGATAACAAAGTGTGAAGCTGGATGAACACAGCAGGCCAAGCAGCATCTCAGGAGCACAAAAGCTGACATTTCGGGTCAAAACGTCAGCTTTAGTGCTCCTCTGATGCTGCTTGGCCTGCTGTGTTCATCCAGAGTCACACTTTGTTATCTCGGATTCTCCAGCATCTGCAGTTCCCATTATCTCTGACGAGAAAAGGAAGAAAAGTTGCTGCTAAAAGAGTGCTAGTAGTTAAAAGTTAAAACAAAAAACAGAGTCTTGGGAGTAATGATTTCTAAATTATTATCCAAGCTCTGTGTAAATTGGTGGTGGTGTGGTGATGGTCAAGAGTTATTAGCCTTTCCAGCCAAAATTACCAAAAGACAAGGAAAAGAAGTGAACTCATGAGGTTACAAGCACCACTGATGTCAATTTTCAGACATCAATAATTGGCTAAAGCCTCGGATGGGATCAAAGCCCTGGGCCCTGACCGCACTCTGGTGTTGGTAGTGAAGACATATATACCTCAACTAGCTGTACCCCTTGCTACACCGTTCCAGTGTAGCTACAACACCAGCATCTATCCAGCACTGTAGAAAATTACCCAACTGTGTCTTATTCATAAGTAGAAGAAAAATCCAATTAAGTCAGTTACCATCCCATCAGCCTCTACTTAAGCATTAGCAAAGAGATTTATGGCATTCTTGACAGTGCTGAATTTCAGAGGCAAAGCAACAGTGACTGATCTTCAGATCAAGGCAGCACTTGCCCAAGTAAGGAATTAAGGAGCCCTAGAGATATTGCAGTACATTATACTCGGGGAAAAGTTGCCTATTGCTGGTCGCTGTCATACCCAGCATGAGATAATATGGTTGCAATCATTGGAGGTTAATCAACTCAACTCCAGGATCTCTCTGCAGTCGTTTCTCAGGATAGTGACCTAGTTGCTCCAATAGCATTCATTCCATTTCTGGTCTGATGATTGCACAATGTTCAGTTCCATTCATAACACTTCAGATACTGAAGCAGTCCACATCTAAATGTAGCAGGACATGGTCAACACCTAGGTTTAGGCTGCCAAATGACATTGGCTCACACAGGTACAAGGTAATAACCATCTCCAGAGAATCAAACCATTTCTCCTTGATATTCAATAGCATTACCATCACTGAAATCCTATCTGCTTAACACTGAAGAGGAACTGTACCAGAGGAGCCATTTGTATATGATGGCTTTAAGAGTGGGTCAGAGGCTAAGAATTCTGCAGCAAGTAACTCATCTCCTGTCTACGCAATGCCTGTCCACCACTGAAATGACACTAGTCAAGAGTGAGGTGGAATACTCTCCACTTGCCTGGATGAGTACAGCTCATGCAATGCTCAAGATGAGCAACATCCAGGACAAACATCCAATTGTGCAGTACCCCAACTACAAACTTCAAAATTCACTCCCCTTGTCATTGCATTACTGCACACTGACACTAAACTAATGCTTAGCTGTACATAAGTTAAACATGCTAAAAAAACAAGGAGGTTGAAGTTTTTTTGTCTTGCTCATCTGAACTAGGACACAAGAAAAGACAGATTTTAAGAAAAGAAATTTTATTTTATACAGTGTGCGAAGACTGTTAAGGCTATCAGAGGCATGGAGATAAGGCAAAACAGCTCACTGTCAATCTTCATTCCTGGTCTAGGTGGGTAGATTGTGATAACCATAGAGATGCAGCAGAATTTGGCTGTGTCCATGACAGCTCTTTTGAAAAATGGGCCAATGCACAAATTCCTTTCACCTACATAAAACAGCGTCCTCAGTATTTAGGTACACAGTTTCTGGTGAATACAAATGTGCCACACAGTGAAACCAGCTGATAAATTGGTTCTCAGTATGACTCTTTGCACAGTTCAGATTATTTAATAAAGGATTTCCAATAGCAGAATCACATCTTATTGGCTGATGTATATTTCCAAGACTTGCAACCATGGGCTACTTGAGCATAAACAGCATACTTCTAGCTGCAAACAGTCAACAAGATGCTTTGTTGGATACAATTTGTCAGTCATTGGGATACACGGACTATATACTTGGCATTACACTGGCACTGGAACTCAAATCACATTCTTCTTTGAGTGGGAGGGAAAACGTCTTGAATTAACAGTGGCATCCTTTTAGTGCAGAAAGCCATTTTTGGATTCATTACATTGTAGCGATGGGTGCTACAAAAGAGGTGGACATATGTCCTTTCATGAGCTTTTGTGATATGCGGTGAGGGATAATTTGATCAGGCATACTTGCATTATAAGAATGTCAAGTCAAGAGTGCAACAGAATACTGCACTTGCCTGGATGAGTGCAGCTCATACAATGCCCAAGATGAACACCACCCAGGACAAACATCCAGTTGTGCAACATTTTCCAGCAACAAATTTCAAAATTCATTCCCTTCATCACTGCACTACAATGCACTGGTAGTAAATAAACACTTAGCTCTTCAGAAGTTAAACACTACAAAAACACAAGAGGTTGAAGCAAGATGAAGAGACTCAACTTCTCTCCTTGAGCAAGTGTCAGCAATTTTACCATCTACACGATGCACTCGAACAGTCAGTCAACAATACTCCATTGACCACAGTTTCAAACCTACAATGTCTACCTAGAAGGAAAAGCGCAGAAAACACACAGGAACACCAACACCTCCAGGTTCCCCTCTGAGCTGGCCAACTTAGATTTACAGCATATTCGATTTTCTTCATTGTTACTGGATCAAAATCTGAGGACTCCCTTCCAAATGGTACCATGCAAGAGCCTATGCCAGATGCTCTGCTGCAGTTCAATGAAAAGGATAAGCACTGTCTTCAACAGCAAATGGAACTGGGAACAAATTCTTGCCAGCAATGCTCATGCTCCGAAGTGTTAAGAAAAAATTCCTTGACAGATACCTTAAATCTTTGTCTTATCCAGTGTCTGTATAATTAGCTAAAGGGAAGAGCTTTACTTCTCTACTGTAAGAAATCTGTCATTTACTGTTATCAAATCTACTCTCAATCTCATCTGTCCCCAGGAAAACAGCCTAAACTTCTCCAAATCAACCACCCAGACAAGATCTCCATTCCCCAAAGCCAATTTGGTTCAGCTCTACTGTGTGTTCTCAAATCAATCAAATCTTTCCTGAAGCGTGATGACCAGAGTTAGAGGCAATACTTTAATTACGAGCTAGGCACAGCATTATAGAATAACTTCTTTGTTGTTGCACTTGATACCTCTATTTATGAAGATATGCCTCAGGAACCAGCCTAGCACATACAACATTCTAGATTTATCAACCCCCTACTGTCCCTCCTCTTACTGTGCCTATGTCTACATGGCCTCCCTGAATCTCTTCTGCTAAAAGAAATCTTACACTTTTCAGCATTACATTCAATCTGCCACAATGGGATAAATTATTGAAAATAGCACAGCAGATTGAGATAGTTATTAGCAATGCTGCTCAGACCCTTGGCTTAATAAATGGGATACAGAGTACAAAAGCAAACAATGTTACAAAGAACCTTTATAAATGACTGATTTGGTCTCAATTATAGTTGGGCACTGCAGTTTAGAAAGGACACAAAAGGTTTTAGATCGATTATTAAAAGGACTTACAACAATGGTGCCAAGGATAAGAAATTTCAGATACACGAACAGGTAAGAATCACTCAAGCTTCTTCAAAGAAAAAGCCTGAGAAATAATTTGATGTAGGTGAAAAAAGGCAGGATTTTGACAATGAGAGAAAAGTGGTTTTTATTGATGCAAGAGAGCCAGAGGACAGATATTTTAAAAACGTATTCTTTGAATGCGAGCATCACAGGCAAGTTCAGCATATAATGCATATCTGTAACAGCCCTTACTATTGCAGTCCATGTGGTGTAGATGTACCCACACCACTATTCTGCAGCAATTTGATACCACTGAGTAACTCATTAAACAACCTTTTTAAATAGCATAAAGTCAACCACAATACAGTCACATGTAGGCCAGGGTGGCAGATTCTCTCCAGAGGAGGACGCGAGTGAACAATCTGGATCTTTCTGGACCACCTGGAAGTTTCATGAACATTATATAATGGGATGAGTAATATATTCCAGATGTATTAATTAATTTACTTTAGTTTCCTATTGCTGCTAGGATTGGATTTCAATTCACTTCACGAAAGCATTAGGCCAAGCTTCTGGATAACTAATTTAGTAAAATTATCACGATGTTATGGTGCCCCTTTTAAGATTGAAATAGGCACATAAATGAAGAGAAGGAATACTGGGCCATGCAGATAGACTGAAAGTGTGAGATTAGTTGAGTAGCTTTTGTAGAGAATCAACAGGGCATAATAGTGTTCAAAGACCTCCTTCTGTGCTATAACCATTCTATAACTCTACAAGTAAACTCAGGAGGACAATACCACGGGTCTTGACAGATCACTCCATGCATTTTAAAGGAAACTAGTAAGGATAAAGCAGAGGCTTTGTTAGACATA
The DNA here is from genome assembly GCF_030684315.1 of Stegostoma tigrinum. Classification (NCBI taxonomy): domain Eukaryota; kingdom Metazoa; phylum Chordata; class Chondrichthyes; order Orectolobiformes; family Stegostomatidae; genus Stegostoma; species Stegostoma tigrinum. The sequence continues at coordinate 108,612,466 of NC_081355.1, forward strand.
TTTTTATAAAGCACTAGAGAAAATCAGCAGATTTGACAACCTCTGTGGAAAGAGAAATGGAGTTAACAATGAGCCCACCATAACGCTGCTTCAGAACTGTGTTCAAGGATTTCTTCAAAATAACTTGACAATTCTCGACACATCTTTCCATTAGCTCAGAGCTAATGTGTTACCATTGCATGTGCTGAAAATTTTGCAAGCTTTCAAAAAGACAATTACAACCCTATTTACTGACTCCTGGATCTCAACATCAGATTTAAAATGTATCTACTGACAGCATTCATTATTCACTATACTTTTTCTCAGGTATAGTGATAGTTGAACTTAGACAAACTTGAATAAGAGATTTGACACGATAGGGTTCCGAGGAAGGGTCACCGGACCCGAAATGTTAACTGTTTTCTCCTTCACAGATGCTGCCAGACCTGCTGAGCTTTTCCAGCAACTGTGTTTTGGTTCCTGATTTACAGCATCCACAATTCTTTTGGTTTTTATAAGAAATTCCACTCTCATTTCCAAGGATTTTGTGATCTCGGATATTAGATGTTTACTTAGATCCAAGTTAGCTGCATTTGTTGGTGGGTTTAAAAGTTAATCCTCCATTGCAGGTCCCACTCCCACTAAATTCTGCCTCCATTTTTCCTCCTCAACCCCTGCTTGCAGCTGCCTCCTCCTTCCTATCCTCAACTATACTTAAACAGCACCCCCTAATTTGAGTCTCAACAAGAGGGAACATCTTCCCAGTATCTACCCAAACAAGCCACATCAGGATCTTGTATATTTTCATAAGAACTTCTAAACTCTTAACCTTCTCAGCTCAAGTGGGTATGGGCTCAATTTTTCTTCATAAGTCCTTCATCCCAGGAATGAGTTCAGTGAGCCTTCTCTGAAATGCTTCTCAATTATATCATTTTGCAAAGTGCAAAGAGATAATGTTTCAAGTCCAACATTAATGTACTGGAGTATCATCCTAGATGCTGTGCACAAGACCTGGAGCACAATATGAACCTACAATTTTCTGACTTAAGAGGTGACAGAACTACAGGCTGAGCCACAGCTAGCAGGGAGGGATTCAAAACATGAAAAATGACTAATTGCAGACAATAAGTGAAATGGACCTGATGGGATACATCCTGGGATATTAAAAGTAGCAGCAGCAGAGATAATGGATGCTTTGGTTGTAATCGCCCAAATAACTTGAATTCTAGAAATGTCCCAGAGAATTAGAAAAATGCTTAATGTGATAACATTTGAAAAGGGAAAGAGACAGAAAAATGATCAACTACAGACCAGTTAGCATAATGTCTGTTACTGGCAAAATGTTAAGAGTTTATTATAAAGGATGTATTAGCAAAGTATTCCAAAACACACAATATTAAACAGAGTCGGCATGGCTTCATGAAAGGAAGTCATGCGCAACAAATTGATGAGAATTCTTTGTGGAGGTAATAAGCAGGATAGATAAAGTTTGAATTGTGTTTAAGACCCGTGAAGTTATGCCGCAGCTCTATAAAACTCTGGTTAGACCATATTTGGAATATTGTGTTCAGTTCTGGTCACCTCATTATAGGAAAGATGTGGAAGCATTAGGGAGGGTGCAGAGGAGATTTATCAGGATGCTGCCTGGACTGGACGGCAGATCTTGTGAGGAAAGATTGAGGGAATTCGGGCTTTTTTCATTGGAACGAAGAAGAATGAGAGGTGACTTGATATAGGTTTACATGATGATGACGCATAGATAGAGTGCATAGTCAGAGGCTTGTTCCCAAGGCGGAAATGACTATTGAGGGGGGATAATTTTAAGGTGACTGGAGGAAGGTGTGGGGAGATGTCAGAGGTAGGTTCTTCATACAGGGAGTGGTGGGCATGTAGGATGTGCTGTCAGCTGTGGTAGTGGAGTCAGATACTTTAGACACTTTTAAGCGGCTCTTTGGATAGGCATATAGAGGATAGTAAAATGTAGGGTATGCAGGGTAGATTGATCTTAGTAGGATAACGGATAGGCACAACACCGCGAGCCGAAGGGCCGGTACTAGGCTGTACTGTTCTATAAAGGAGAAGCGGTGGATGTAATGTATTTGGTTTCTCTGGTGGGGTTCGATCAGATACCACATTACTTAACAAAATAACAGTCCATGGTCTTGGAAGTAGTATAATAACATGGATAGAGGGTTGGCTCGCAGATAGAAGACAGAGTTGGGATAAGGGCAATCAGTAATTAGTGGAAGGCCACTGGTGTCAGTACTGGGGGTACAAATGGATTGGGGTGTCCTCATGTGTGAATCACAAAAAGCTAGCACGCTTGTTCAATAGATAATAGGAAAGGCCTTTATATCAAATGCAATGGAATATAAAAATAAGAACATTTTGCTGAAACTATTCAAGGTAGATCGCAACTGTCATATACGAAGCACGTGAGTCCATTACCTAAGAAAAGATATAATGACACTGGATGCAGCCCAGAGGAGGTTCATTAAGTTGACTTCAGGAATGTAGGGAAGGCCTATGATGAGAAGTTGAGTAGGTAGGGAATATACTCGATGAGATTTAGAAGAATAAGAGGCAACGTTACCGAAAATGTATACAAGATTCTTAAAGGGCTTGACAGGGTAGAGGTTATTTCCTGTGGAATAGTCCAGAAATGCAGGCATAATCTCAGAGTAAGAGGTCACCCACTTAAGATCGAGATTTGAAAGCATGAGAAAGTGAATCTAATGAACTCTATACTGCAGAGATTTATCAAGGCTGAGCTTGTGAAGTATATTCAAGGTTGAGATCAACAGATTTTTAATCAGTAAGAGAATCAAGGGTTACAGAGAAAAAGGAGAGGAAAGTGGATTGGAGGATTATCAGATCAGCCATGATCACATTAAATGGCAGAGCAGATTCGATGGGCTGAATGACCCACTTCTTCTACCTCTGAAGTTCTTTTAATTGAAAATCATACTCTAAGCATCTTTGTTGTAGAGAGTTAGGGAGTTGAGAGATTTTGGTGCGTGTTCAATTCATTAACGTGTGATGTTTCTCTTTTCAGAATTGGTTAGCCTATGAAGTTGAGATGAAGTTTTTAAAAAAAAGGGCAATTTCTTCTAGCCATAAAAATTGTCTGGACTATCCTAAATTGCTATGCTCTTCCCAAAAATGTTTTGCAATCAATACTACTTGTTTGTCATCTTTGGGTGACTGTGAAAGAAATTAGGAGAAGCTAAATCCCCTTTCAATACATTTCAAAAGGTATTTGAGATAGCTTACCAAGGCATTTAGCCCATGTACCTCTAAACCTTTCCTATTCATGTACACATTCAGATGCCTTTTAAATGGCGTATACTTGCCTCCACCACCTTCTCTGGCAGCTCGTTCCAAGCACACACTACCCTCTGCATGAAAAACTTCTCGGTGAAAATCCAAAAAGCAATTACTTTCCACTTAAATGTCGAAAACTCCCTTTCTCTCAAAGCAATCCAAACTGTCAGGACTGTTTGTCTGGCATCCAGTACTCAATGAGTAGAAATTTTCCCAAAGTAATTCTTTTTGGTTTATACAAGGGCATTGCTGGCTGGGCCAACATTTATTGCCCCATTTAAATATTGGAAAGGGTCTAGGCAATGCCTTCAGCCTTGTCAATAAACCTTATTCCCTGGCCACTGACTCTAAACCACATGGAGTCATACTTGATCTGGACATGAGATTTTGACCACTTCTCCTATACCCACAGTGATAGAGAACAAAGCCCTGGAAAGACTCGAGAAAGACAAGAACATTGTAATCTTAGATAATGAAGTGTGAGGCTGGATGAACAGGCCCAGCAGCATCTCAGGAGCACAAAAGCTGACGTTTCGGGCCTAGACCCTTCATCAGAGAGCCTTGTAATCTTACCGGCAGACGAAGGACACATGACAGTAATCCTCAACAGAACCAAATACATCGAGAAAGTTAACGTGCTACTAGCAGATACCAGGCGCACTGACGACGTTACCTAGCAGGGCGATGAAACATTTGCAGCCAAACACAAACCGGCTCGGCAAGCATGTCTACAACCTCAGGTGAGTTAGTTGCCACAGTATTCCTAGCCTTCGACTTGTTCTTGTAGCCACTGTGATTATGTGGCGAGTTCAGTCCAGTTTCTGAGCAATGTTAACTCCCAGGATGTTGATAGTGGGGAATTCAGTGATGGTAGCACCACTGTATGTCAATGGGTAGTGGTGATGTTCATACGACGTAAATGGCAGGCTGTTACTTGCCACTTCTCAGTCCAAGTCTGGAGAGTGTCCCGATCTTGCTGAATTTGAACATGGACTGCTTCAGTATCTGAGGAGTCACACATGGTGCTGAACATTGTGTGATTACTGACAAACATCCCCACTTCTGACCTTATGCTGGAGGGGAGGCCATGAATGAAGCAGCTGAAGATGGTTCGGCCTTGGACAATATTCTGAGGAACTCATGCAGAAATGTCCTGGAGGTGAGATGCTTGACTTCCAACTACCACGACCATCTTCCTTTGTGTCAGGTATGACTCCAACCGAGGGTTTGTCCTGATACCCACTGATTCCGGTTTTGCTACGGCTCCTTGATGCAACACTCGAACGAATGCAGTCTTGATGTCAAAGGCTGTCATTCTCACTTCATCTCTTGGATTCAGTTCTAAGTCTGCTCTTGGCAATAAACAGGTCCAGGCATCAGATTGTGGATGGGATCATCTCTGCCAACTTCCAGCCCCTCTTCCGCGGTCATGTTTGAGCCAAGTGACATTGGAGGAGGAGCACACATTGTCCACCAAAGCTCAATACCTTAGGAAAAAGATGCGTACTGCAGGGGTTGGAATACTTCATTTCTGCCTCCAACTATTTTGATTTTGCCCTTACCCTCCCCCCTTCACTTTCTTCATGAAAGCATTTCCCTTATCTGGCCCTTGCTTGTTAATGTTTCATGTGTGCTTTCCTGGTGGTGAAAAATATAGAACAAAGTTTTAGCACTGTTGCATCTTTTCACACACGCACACACAGCGACAGGTGATGTGGGGAAAATATAAGTACGACTGCCAAGTCTCCTTTCGGTGCAGTGGTAGTGTGGGGGTATTAAAGAGGAAAAAAAAAGAATTCAACTCTTTTATCCATGTTTGAACCAAGGCTATATTAAAGTTGGGAGCTGAGTGGTGTCACTGAGCAAGTTATTGCTGAGCAGATGCTGCTTGATAACACTACTGAAGACCCCTTCTATCACTTTACTGGTGATTAACAGTAGACTGATGGGGCCATAATTTGCTGGGTTAGATTTTTCCTGTCTTTTTTTTGCATACAAGACATAGCTGGGCAATTTTCTACATTGTCAGATAAATACCAATGTTGTAACTGTTATGGAAGGGCTTGTCTAGCAAAGTGTCAAGTTCTGGAGCACAAGTCTTCAGTACTATTACCGGAATGTTGTCAGGTCTAGTTGTCCAGACACAGTCAAGAGACAACGACATTCATGTGGGTTTGGAATCACATGTAGACCAGGCCAGGTAAGGATGGCAGTTTCCTCTCCTAAAGGATATTAGTGAACCAGATGGGTTTTTCCAAAAATCAACAATGGATTCAAGATCATTGTTAGAATCTTAATTCCAGATTTTACTGAATTCAAATTCTGCCATCTGCTGAGGTGGGATTCGACTGGGCCCTAGATTAATAGCCCAAAAATAATACCACTAGGCCATCATCTCATTTGCAGAGTTGGCACCTCATTTCAGGTATGCCTGATGCTGCTTGTGGCATGCCCTCCTCCATCGTCCATCGAGCCAGGGTTGATCACTTATGTTTGCTACAGCAATGCTTTAATTTTATAAGTTTCATCCTTGTTTCCAAATCTCTCCACAGCCTTGCCCCATCTTAGCACTCACTGCCTTAAAATCTATATCCTTCCAAGATAACTGTGCTCTTGAGCAAATCATCTTTTAAATAACTCCATCATTAGCAACCACTTCCCAAAGTTCCAGAATTCCCTCCCTCAACCTCTTTGCCTCTCTACCTTGCTTTCTTCCTGAAAATGCACATCTTTTAGTCATTTCCTCTAAAAGTTCCTCATGTGTCTCAGTGTCAAATTATGCTTTCTAATGCTCTGCTAAGTGCCACAAGGCATTAAGGCAATATTTAAAGATGGCGTGACAGCTTAAAAATCACTGCCACCATGCCTGCCATCTGGCCCAATTGTCAATTTTGTTGTCCATGTCACTACGTTGCAACTTTCATTACAGAACCAGGAGCAAATATCTTCAGATGGTAATTCAGCACAATGCTGAGTAAATGGTTTGCTGTTGCCTTTTAGGTTATCTGTTAAATCAAAGCATGTCTCAGATCAGACGTCTTTTGTTTTAAAAATGACATTAAAACTGTCCAAATGATAGTTAATTATGTCACTGTCATTTCAAAGACTGTGTACAAATTTGGCTGTCATGAACATTTGTAGGAGAGCATTTGAAATTCAAAACAGTAAACGGTATAGTTTTAATGACTTTTCAGTATAGCTCAGCACTCAAAAATTGAGTTTCAACCTTAATGTACTTAAGATGCATCCAATGAATTTTCAGTCAGCATACCTGATTTAACTGTTCTCAGGGAAACACAGTTAAATCTAAGTTAAAAGCTCAACTTAGATCAGTGAAGTAACACCATTTCTGTATAATTCATGTTTTCATCATGAATGTATACTAAAAGTGATACCAAACATTTGAAGCTTAAAACAAAATCATAGCATTCATTTTTAAAATACTTAATTAGACATATTTTAAACAGTTGTCAAGGAAACCGAATTCCAGGAAACACTGTTGTAGCTTTGCAAACTGCCATCCCTTTGAAGTTCTTCTCTTCTGACCCACCCACTGTACAGCATCTCTTTCTTCTGCCCAGCTGTGATGGTATCATTTTAAACAAGGAGAATTCTCATCTCAGCACCCTCATCTCAGCTTAACTGAAATGTTGAGCTAGACCATAAGATTGCATCAGCGCAGCTAATTTTTATTTTTAGAAGAGACCAACATCATTCTTACTGCTAAATGATCCAAGAAGAGGAGATGACTGCAAAAGAGTTCACATCCAATTTAATTAAAAGATTCAGTTAAGCGAACTAAAATTTTCAACAATTTATAACTGTCTGGAGAGCTCAGATCAGATGCTCTTACGCAACCCTCAAAGACTGCAATGGAATAGTCCAGACCAAGCAACAGCTCATTCTGCACTATTCTGCTTACTACTACTTTGTATAAATAACTTACAAACTACTTCTGCACCAGGTACATTATAAAGTTAAAATGCATCCACACACCAAAACATTGTCAAAATATGATCAAGCATCAAGGTGGCAACTAACATCCAAAGTGTTATTCCTCAGAAGTTTAAACAAATTTTGATCTTTTACACAAACAATATTCAGAACATAACCTGAAAACCAACTCAATTGGAGAAATTTAAAAATTGCAGCAGCTGTGTCAGGACAAAGCTTCTCCTCTTGGAATTTTACATATTATAATATTTTATGTGATCATTAAGACTGTTGAAGTAATATATAAAAGTAAAATTGGAGAACTTTCATTTGAAAAAGTTTTTAGCTTAATTTCATGATGGATCACAAGTGATCATATCCAGAAACTTAAAAGCCCTGCTCAATGAAATAGGAGCCCATTAGATATAGCAACAAGCGTAGGCCATTTGGCCGCTCATGTCTGTTCTGCCATTCAATAGGATCATCACATCCCATTTCCCATCACCCTCGACTCCCCTACTGATCAAGAATTTATTCATCCCAATCTGTGGTTTAAATAAAATCCTTATTTGTATTATACTAAAGTCTGCAATCCTGCTAAATTCCCCACCTTGCTTGGGCACTCAATATTGGTACCTCCAAAAGTATAGGAAGAAATTAAGGTGAAAGAGGTTGTGGAATTTTGATAACCATGTAACATTCAAATCAACAAAACGTTCATGAAGCAAAGTCCTTTTTCCTCCAATACTGCCAATATTTAGGAAGAATGAGTGACACAGCTATCTAAGACAATTGAGCCTGCCCCAGAGCAGGTAGTCAGAATTTTTTTTGGGAGGGGGAGCAGAATACAGATGTTCCACAGTCTCAGCTTAAAACCCGGTGACCAAGGGGTCATAAAGTAACCTTACTGGAAATCTAAAGCCTATTCTTTTGAAAACATTTTCCTTTCTGAAAGCCCTTACCACATTTGTTAAACTCTTTCCTGTAGAGAAGTACATCAGTATTCTGCTAGGGGAAGCAAATAAATTATTCACCAGAACACACATGTCCAACATTTCTTTGCACTGTCTGTACAAATCATCCACTAGCAGGGCAGCTACCACCAGTATATTGCAATTCTATCAAAGTACAAGATTAAACCGCAACCCAGTCACAGGGCATCATGCCACTCATCCTTGCATTTTAGCCCAAGTATGTTAAATATTTAATATGAATTTACTGGGAGAAAGATAGGCAAATAGGAGGGAAGCTGTTCCAGTATGAAACAAAAGAGTCACACATTGTTTGGAACAATCAACCAACAACATTTTGAGCCAACTACTGGAGCGGAAAGAACAGTGCAACAGATTCTTCTGAAGTCCACGAAGTGTTTGCCACTCAGTGTAATCAAAAATTGACACTCCAAAGATTTTATTAACCGACTGCAGTGTATGTTTCCCTTTGCTGCATTGGGTTTACCATACAAAATTTAAATTTGTTGTTTTAGACAATTAGGTTCAAGGAATAACATTCCAACTGGTTGGTCAAAGTTCAGTCCTTGAGAGTTTGTCCTCAACCTAATGGTTGTGATCACTGTATGGTAGCTCAAGATTGCACAGTTTAAAGCAGCACGCTGACAAGGTTTTGGGGAGAGAGGGCAACTAAGTCACATACATTTTAATTGGACTCAAGAGAAATCTCAGTGATATTTTCCTGTTTTCAGTGATGAATCTAAGTTCAAGGGTCCTTAGAACAATTGATATCCCCACAAAGACACCTTGCTGAACTAAAGAAAATTCTAATATGAACCACAACATTGAGAAATCTTTCAGATTCACCCATAGTTGCACTGGCATCCAGATTAGGGCATCAACCACTTACTTTCAATGCACTTACTACATAAAGAGTTTTGTTTGCCATGCCATTCATGTTAGATTTTACGTTAGCCCATTTTCAGTCATTAGTTATCTTATTAGTTTACATGGCTTAATTATATTATCCCCATGTTAAATTAGCAAAAGTAATTATAATATCAAGTTCCAAATTTCAGTTATTTCATACTTTAAGAAATGGCTACATTCTAACTGTCATCTCTTTTAAAGTTCATCTATCACTTTGGATGAAGGACCAGAGATTGAATTCCTCAATTACAGCATAAGTGAAGACACCTTTGTTGACATTAATTCTTTGCCTATGCTAATCTTTGTTCAAACAAAATTAAACATGAGTATCCATTTGATCTACACAGTTGGGGAAAGTGAAATAACTTGTACTTGATCGTCCACGATTATAATGTTAACAGTCACTACAGGATTAAACCTTAGTCGAATATATATAGTCACAGTAATCACAAGGTTAACCTCCGTAATCAATAAACACGACTGCGTAAGCAAAATACCAAACATGCCAGGTCCGGCACCTCGTCCACTTCATTCTGCTGTCAAAGAATAACAAACGTTAATCAGCTCCACAATTCTTTCAGACGGCAGAACAATCCAAGGCAATAGAATAATATCGTCCCTACGTGGGAACTTCCAGTTAACGTTCAGCTTCAATATGTTCTATGGAACAGTTATTTAACGAGGGGGGTTTAAAGTGTGCTTGCCGGCTGGACTCTGGCGTTATTCTCTTTTTGGAGCTAGAACCAGCTGTGGCCGTTTAGCGGCACTGCCGGCCCGACAAACAGAATTACAGAGGCAGCTGGAGGCGGGCCGAGACCGAGCATCACCGAGCCGGCACTCGGCCCAGTCTTGAAAGGCCCCGACCAAAGTGCCAACACGACCCCGACAACCGGCATCCAAAGACAGGATCTCTCAACCGAAAATACACCGCTCACCCTTCCCGGCGTGATTCGCACCCCCACCTCCTTCCCTCTTTCGTTCCTTCCTTCCTTCCTTTCCCTCCCTCCGTCCTCCAGGAAGGGGCAGCAGGACCCAGGGAGGGGTGAAGGGGGAGATGAGTCAATGTTACCCTGCACACATCGCCAAGCGATCTTTCCCAGCTTCAACCCCGACTGCGTGAAAACAAAAGCCCAGACCTCTGACCCGGAAGTATTTTCCAGCCCCTCCCACCGTGTGGAGCGTGCTGTTGGGAGGGATGGAGGGGAAAGAAGCTCTTTGACTCGGAAGGGCAGGTTCGCCTCCTCGCATTCCGTATCGCTCCAGCCGCGCATGCGCTGGAGAGTGGGGGCCAGGAGCCGAGAAGCGGATGCCGTTACCATGTTGGGGCTGCACGGGCAATTAGGACGGTAGAAGTCGGTGAGTTCTCGGTATGTTCGCGACTGTGTTACCGAGAGTGTGCGTCTCTCTCTCTCTCTATCTATCTATCTATCTCTTTTCTTCCCCCACTCCACCTTATCTCGACTTTCTCGGGCAGAGATTAATATTTGGAACGACTAATGGCCTATCGTTGGGGGGTGGGGGTTGCAGCTCCTCCAGGGAAACTGCGATTGCGGGCGGGGGGAGTTGAACTTCAGACCTCGGCGGACAACACCAATTCTACACTTTTGATCCTCTTCAACCATTTAAACAGTTAGGGGTTGAGACGGGTGGGGAGTGTGAGTTGTAATACTTGCATGGGTATGTAAATCAGTGAAGTGAGGAAAGGAAATAACAAAAGAAACACGCAGAAAGCGAAGAAACAGAAACTCGAGTCCTGAAGAAGAGTACTCCGGACTCGAAGCATTAACTCTGTTTCTGTCTCCACGGATGCTGCCGGACCTGCAGGTCTTCTCCAGCGTTTCATGTCTTAGTTTCGCATTTCCAGCGTCCGGATTATTTTTATTTAAGCGAATGAAAGAATTGCTCTACTGATTGCCCACGCTTTGGTTTTTGAAAATCTCTGCGTTATGAAGCAGCTGGAAGTAGTAGCATTTCCTCAAGCCCTCGGATATCTAAACCAGAATACCTGTATGACAGTGCAATAAGAAGGGGTGACCTTAGACTTCCCTACTATCCAACTATAGAAGCGAATACTTGGATTTCACATACGCTATGTATTTCTGAAGGAACTAGGATTGGAATCGCAATCTCCTTGTAAGATTTGGGCCTTTTTAAAAACTTCATTGCATACTTTGTTTAAATTTTGAGATTAGGATAAATTACAAGTCAGGATTTTGGAACTGCCTTTTATTGAGAAATTATGGAAAGATAGTGAAAGTGTTTTCTGTCATTCTGAATCGAAAGAACGTTGCACTTTTGTTCACGTTTGTTTCTTTCTATTTCATAAAATGACCATAATCCTATACAGTAGCACATTGAAGAAAATAATCACCGTTCTAGGCAGTCATAATGTGATTACCTTCATTTCAACCAGCAGTGTTGGTCGATTTGGTGGATTTATTTATTTGGAGGAGGTGGGAGGAAATGCATCCTTCTATTTCAAGTTAATGTCAAATGGATCAAAAGCCTTTTGTTGGGATGCAAGGATATGATGTTCTAGGTCCATTCCAGATACTGAAACACATACGGTATTGAACTCGGTCTGGATTAAGGGCGTGTTTAGTTGCACAGACACGTAGGTAAAATGAGATGTGAGTTGTTAAGTTCTATCTGCCCTCTCTACTGTTGCCAGCTGTTACTGCAAGGAGATATGCTGTATGTGTATGTTTTGCACTGCCAGGACACTTGCACCACAGCCTGTCTCCGACTGCCCTGTAATGTCCATTTTTGATTATACCTGGTTCAACCTGTTTTAACTGCCCACCATTTTTCCCTTTAAATGTTTTTTGCAGCTGACACTTTTCTGGATGTTGTTTTTGGGAGTTCTTTTTGCTCTTGCAGTTTTAAGCAATACTTAAAATTGCCTTATGGAATTTTCGAATGCTTCTTAGCATCCACCTTTCAAAGGCCTGTATTTCTTCTCCCCCATGCTCTTTATTTATAGCAAAAAGTCTCTGAGATACAGGAAAATAGACAGAAGTTGCATCTTACTGTTCTTTTCTTTCTTCTTCTAAGCTTGGGTATCTTGAAATAAAGATGTTTTGTCCTCAGCTGGATATCTCCGTTCTTCTGAGTTTGGAATTGCATCTCCTGTCCTCTATCGTTGATGGAAATAGCGGAATAAACCAAAATGTCAATGGCATCATCCACTTCATTTTTCTGTCTACTTTCTACTAATGTGTTCCTTCTACTCTTTTTTTTGACATTTGTACTCCATCCATATTCTGAATTTAGGCAGATATAAGATCCCTGGCTGTTTTTAAAAGAGCAGAAATTTCTCCCAGTATCCTGGCTAAAATACATCTCTGAACCAGAAAAACGGAATCAGTGGTTGTGGAACTTTCCACAGTGTAATTTGGGTGCAGCAATTCCCTGCATTATGGATCATGTTTCAAAAGCAGTTATTTGATCATGAAGCAGTTTAGGATATCCTGAAATCATAAAGATTACTAGATTAAGGCAAACTTCTACTGTGCAAGGGAGAAAGTAGTAAATGTTTGAAATAACTCCCGAGGCCAGTATGCTGTCACCAAATCACCCTTTATTTACATGTAGAAAGTCCTTGATAGTGGTCCGGTTCCCTCAGAGCCAGCTCCATGTCAGAATGTCTGACAGTCTGTCAGACAGGCCTCCCAATCTAGTCCCAACAAGGAACCATGAGCTTCACCTGGCCACTGTTGTTACAGTCACTAAATTTCTTTCCCCCTCAGAGTCAGGCTGGTTGTTTTCTTTTATAGTCCCTCCTGGGGTGTTTTAGCACCAGGTCAGCTACCTCAGTTGGAAACAGGCAGCATGTAACTCACAGGAGCTTTCCTCTTGCTCCTGGAGTGCCTTGAGAGAAATTCATTCTTCTGGTGGCAGAGGCATTAACATTTAGTGAGCTTGCACATTCTCCCCATGTCTGTATGGGTTTCCTCTGGGTGCTCCAGTTTCCTCCCAGAGTCCAAAGATGTAGGAGTTAGGTGGATTAGCCATGCTAAATTGCCCAGTGTTCAGAGAGGTGAAAAAGCTGCAGGTCCACTAGCTGCCAGGAGAATTACCCATTGCTTTTCATTTGCCTGGGAAAAAATAACCCGTCCTTTCCACATACAGGGCCCAGTCTTCAATGGCAGGGCTGAAAGATTGAAACTTCTCGAATCATGGTGTGATACCAGAAATGCTTACCTCAACTCAAATCAGACCGTTGCCAGCAGGTTCCTGCAGGACCATGCTTTATTCTCATTGCCACTGAAATAATTCCACAGAGGATGGTATCCTATCAACAAAAGTCACCCTTTTGTTTACAAGTGGGACATCCTTGATACTAAGATAACATTGTATGAACTTGGATGAACACAGCAGGCCAAGCAGCATCAGAGGAGCAGGAAAGCTTGACGTTTTGGGTCAGGACCCTTCTTCATCCTTGATACTAGTCCAGTTTCCTCAGAGCTAGTTCTCCAAGTGGACAAGAAGTCTGACAGACTGCTTTTTATCTGTCATCGAGGGCTCCCTTTTTGGTTCAGATAAAAAGCCTGAATCAAGGAACTGATTGAGATCCAACTGGCTGACCTTGTTACAATTAGTAAGATATTTGTTCTGTTAGTTTATCCAGGGCCTGAAAAATGAAGGTGCAGCAGGCAACTGTGGAAAAAATCAGTAGCTGTTATATTGAATGGTGAAGCATACTCAAAGTTTGAATGGCCTTGTGCTACTTCCATTTTTTCTATCCTGAAAAGAAAAATTTGAATGCCTTAAAAGTATGAGATTTGGCAACACAAAGGAGATACTTGTATGGTCAATCACCCATTTAAATAAAGAGGCCAGTGGAAAATAAAGCAAATGTGTATCATGTATGTGCCTATTGTGTTGAACATGTGCCTTGGCACTTCAATGCAGATTGCAACAAGGCTCATTTGTAAATATCTTTAAAAAGATTGTAATGTTGCATAAAATAACTACGTATAACAAAGATGCTGGAGAACCCAAGATAGCAAAGTGTGGAACTGGATGAACACAGGACACCAAGCAGCATCTTAGGAGCACAAAAGCTGACGTTTCTGGCCTTGACCCTTCATTCATCTGATGAAGGGTCGAGGCCCAAAACGTCAGCTTTTGTGCTCCTAAGATGCTGCTTGGCCTGCTGTGTTCATCCAGCTCCACATTACTTATAACAAGAGCTATTTTGAAGGCTGGCTTATAATGAAAATGACTTTGATTTACCTGTTGAATGTGTACTAATCAAATTACAGATCAAACGAAATTGGGAGTCAGTGGTTTTGGAATAGACAGCTCTGAAATTACAAAGTGTTGAAAAGAGTATATAAATGGCAATCACAGTAAGGTTGAATGCAAATAAAAGATCAAGAAGTTGAAATAGATTTGTTAGACAGTACTTTCAGCTGATACAAAGCCACATTTGATAATGCCAAAGTGATAGAATGCAAGTCAGAGGAAGCCGTCAATCAAATGTGTAATGTTCTTGTCAGATCACACCGCTGATCACGCTTGAGAGGCCCTTGAGTACTGGAGTTCATGCAGAGAAGCGCTATGAGTCTTATTGCTAAAGTTATAAGTTTGGGCGATGAAAAATTAGAGAAACTTGTATGCTCAGCTAAGAGTGCTAGGAGATCTTTTGAAGAAAAGTTTGTAAGATGGTGAATGATAAGCAGAAGGTAAATGATGAAAAGTACACACGTTTTTCTGAGGGGTCTGGAGTTTTGAGATTCTCTGTGGGGCATGTAGTACCGTTGTTGTGTTTTCACATAGAACAAGGTGGCACAGAGGCATGTTGTGAAAGGAAACTTGAGATCTGGTTAAAGTCCTGCTTCATGTGAAATATCAACAGTCTGTATTCAGAGTCTTTCAAGCGAAAAAATCATTTTGTTTCGGAACAATGAGAGAATTTTAAAAAATTATTTGTAGAATGTGAATTTAATTGGCTCGGTGAATTTTTATTGTCTTTCTCAGAATTGCCCTTGAGTTGGTAGTCATGAGCTACCTCCGTGATCTTTTAATGTTCTTATGCTGTTGGTACACTTGTGCCATTAGAATCATGGTGTGGAAGCAGACCGTTCGGCCCAGCGTGTCCATACCAACCATCCAAAGAGCATCCCACCAACACCGATTCCCCTCCCACCCTATCCCTGTAAGCCTACATTTTTCAATGGCCAATTCACCTAGCCTTCACATTCCTGGACACAATGGGGCAATTTAGCATGGCAGATCCATCTAACCTGCACATCTTTGGACTGTGGGATGAGCCTGGAGTATTTGGAGGAGACCCATGCAGACATGGAGAATATTCAAACTCCACACTGTTGCATGAGGGTGAAATTGAACTTGGGTCTGTGGTGTTATGAGCCAGCAGTGCCAACCCCTGTGCCACCATGATTTTTTGGTCCAGCAACAACAGAGGAATGGCAACAGAATTCTCAGTTAGGATCAAGTCTAAATTGTGGGAACCTTGCAGATGGTGGTATTCCTGTGTGTCAGCTGCCTTTGTTCTGTGGTCGAAGTTGTGGGTTGAGAGTTATTTATCTATATTTGTGGAAGGATAAGTACCTAAACTGCAGTCTTGTCCTTGAGCTGAGAGGCAAATTCAGCCAAAGTTCTTGTTTTCTGAGGTTTGATCTTGTTGGATAATGGATATTTGTGGGTTTTGCTTTGAGACAGGATATGACTAGAATATAAAGTGTGCTAACTCGCCCATAAAGAATGCAATATGAGCAGGGTACACAACGATTTTTTTGTGGAGAAGTGAATAAAAGCTTGGTTGCAAGTTTTAAGGCGGAGCTTAAATGCAGAGAAAAGAGCATATTCAGAGGATTCTACAATGTGGAGTCGAAAAAGCTTAAAGGCACCGTCGCCAGTGGTTGGATCAAGGGAATGATAAAGTGAGAGATTCGAGCATGTGAGGCTGTAGCATTGGAGGTGGAATAGAATTATTGAAGATAAGGCCATGAGTAGAGTGTAAATATGAAACTGAATTTATAGAGATATTGGGGATTGAGAGCCAACATAGGTTGATTAAGGGCAGGGGTGATAACTAAGTTTAGTGTCAGCTGGATACATGCACCATTTTAATTTGAGCTAAAGTTTGTAAAGAATAGAACACTGACATGTAGACCCATTGAATCATTCAACTCTGAAAGTTGCAAAGGTATGAATAGAGGTTTCATCAGCAGATGAGCTGAGGAACGGGCAGAGTAGTTACACAAGATGAAAGTAAATGCTCTTTATGATGGCGAAGTTGTGGAGATTTAACTTCAGCTTGTTAAATTGAGTACCAAGCTATCCAAATCAGGTTAAACCTGAGTCATTCATAGGGGAGTTTATGTGGAATCAATTGTGAGTATGCAATTTGTAGTGGTAACTCGTAAGAGTGTCATTTTTTTTGTTTCATTATTTCAGTGGACAGAATTGCAAGTTGAAGTCTGGATCTTGGATAAGCATAGGCAGCAAGACAGTCGACAAGGGTAAAGATTAGATTAGATTCCCTACAGTGTGGAAACAGGCCCTACGGCCCAACAAGTCCATGCCGCCCCTTGAAGAATCCCCTCATAACCCCCACACCCCTGAGCACTACGGGATGTACTGTTCGGCAAACTGGTGCATTCTCCTTTGTTTAATTTCTGTCGTGATTTAGAATTGTCTTCCTGGATATCTTTCTCATATATAAGCTTTCACCTTCAATGCTGCACATCTTGCTTGCACAAGTGCCATTCTGCATTGATGATCTTCCAACATCATCCCATAAGAGTCATTAAGAGCAAGTTCCCTTTGGAAGAATCACACTGACATAGAATCTGGAAGTAACTAGCTGATATATTTTGACTTATTGCTTAAAGAAGCATCTAAATGTGGTTTTTTAACATGTTACTCAATAACCTAATGCACCTTGCTAATCCTATTCCTCTTTTGTTAATTGCCTTTGTGCTCTTTTGCTGCACCATCTATCCTCATTTGAATTGAAAGCTTATAAAACACTGTAGGCTTCCTCATCCAATTGTTGCTGTGGGGAAAATGCGGCCTGCAACTATTGGCAGTTAACTTCCATTTCCTCTCACTTTCCCATCCGTTCTCAGTTCCATTGGGTTTTGCATCCCTTTGGCTTCCTACTGGCTACCTACCACCATTGTTTCTCTTCCCCCCCCTAAGAAATGGTCATTCACCTCCTACAATCAACAGCCTCTTGTGGTTTTCTCCTATCTGCCATACCCCTGCAGCTATTCCCACTCATCTTGTTTGTCACTTGTATACTATTTTCCTTAATGTTGGGCAACCCCTGGTTGCCGCCTCGTGTAATTCCCAACGTATAAGAGCTAATTCATTTTCTGTTTTCCCTGATGTTTGCACCAGCTTTCCAGTCATAAAATCGTAGAATCCCTGCTGTGGGGGGGCAGGCTATTTGGCCTATTGAGTCCACACAGACCCGCAGAAGAGAATCTGACTCTGACCCACCACCTATATCCTGTCCCTGAAACCCTGCATGTCCCTTGGCTAGTCCAACTAGCTTGCACATCCCTGATCACTATGGGTAATTTAGCATGGCCAGTCTGTCTAACCTGCAGGTCTTTGGACCGTGGGAAGAAACTGGAGCACCTGGAGGAAATCCACACAGTCTGGTGGAATCGAAGCCATGACCGTGGTGCTGTGAGGCATCAGTACAAACCACTCAGCTACTGTGCTGTCCTATGGCATGAGTTTGAATGGATAGACTTACTAGTAGAGTAGCTGTGCTATTTGTGATGTCAGGATCAATATAGTTTCCCAAAACAACACTTCGTGCTACTTGCCTTGGGCTGTTGTTGTCAACAGCAGTAAATTCAGGAGTGGTACGGGAAGTACATTAGATGATGCTTCTCTCTTCCCAGCACCTGAGACCAACCAGTTAATGATTACCTCAGTGGTAATAAAAAAAATACTGTCTGAGCTGGAGACAGCTTTATTTCCAGTCAGGCAAGCTAGCTGAATGCCTCAGCTAATGTCTATAACACAGAAATAAGACCATAAGACATAGAAGTGGAAGTAAGGCCATTTGGCCCATGGAGTCCACTCTGCCATTTAATCATGGCAGATAGGCATTTCAACTCCACTTACCCACACTCTCCCTGTAGCCCTTAATTCCTTGCGAGATCAAGAATTTATCAGTCTCTGACTTGAAGACGTTTAGCGTCCCGGCCTCCACTCCATGGCAATGAATTCCACAGGCCCATCACTCGCTGGCTGAAGAAATGTCGTCTCATTTCAGTTTTAAATTTCCCCCCTCTAATTTTAAGACTGTGCCCACGGGTCCTAGTCTCCCCGCCAACGGAAACAACTTTCTAGCGCCACCCCTTTCGAAGGCATACATTATTTTGTAAGTTTCTATTAGATCTTCCCTCAACCTTCTAAACTTTAACGAGTACAATCCCAGGATCCTTGGCCGTTCATCATATGTTAAACCTACCATTCCAGGGATCATCCGTGTGAATCTCTGCTGGACACGCTCCAGGGCTAGTATGTCCTTCCTGAGGTGTGGGGCCCAAAATTGGACACAGTATTCTAAATGGGGCCTAACAAGAGCTTTATAAAGCCTCAGAAGCACATCGCTGCTTTTAAATTCCAACCCTTTTGAGATAAACAACAACATTACATTTGCTTTCTTAATTATGGACTCTACCTGCAAGTTAACCTTTAGAGAATCCTGGACCAACACTCCCAGATCCCTTTGTACTTGTGCTTTACAAATTTTCTCATCATTTAGAAAATAGTCCATGCCTGTATTCTTTTATCCAAAGTGCAAAACCTCACATTTACTCACATTGAATTTCATCAGCCATTTCTTGGACCACTCTCCTAAACTGTCTAAATCTTTCTGCAGCTTCCCCACCTCTTCAGTACTACCTGCCTATCCACCTATCTTCGTATCATCGGCAAGCTTCGCCAGAATGCCTCCGGTCCCTTCTTCCAGATCACTAATATACAGGGTGAACAGCTGTGGCCCCAACATTGAATCCTGCGGGACGCTACTCGTCATCAGTTGCCATTCTGAAAAAGAGCCTTTTATCCCAACCCTCTGCCTTCTGTCAGACAGCCAACCCTCAATCCATGCCAGTAGTCACCTCGAACACCATGGGCCCTCACCTTGCTCAGCAGCCTCCTGTGAGGCACCGTATCAAAGGCCTTTTGGAAGTCTAGATAGATAACATCTACTGGGTTTCCCTGGTCTAACATACTTGTTACCTCTTCAAAGAATTTTAACAGGTTTGTCAGGCATGACCTCCCCTTACTAAATCCACACTGACTTGTTCTAATCTGACCCTGCACTTCCAGGAATTTAGAGATCTCATCCTTGACAATGGATTCAAGAATTTTACCAACTACTGAGGTTAGGCTAATCGGCCTATAATTTTCCGTCTTTTGCCTTGACCCTTTCTTAAACAAGGGGGTTACAACAGCAATTTTCCAATCATCTGGGACTTTCCCTGACTCCAGTGACTTTTGAAAGATCACAACCAAAACCTCTGCTATTTCATCAGCCACCTCCCTCAGAACTCTAGGATGTAGCCCATTGGGGCCAAGAGATTTATCAATTTTTAGACCTTTTAGCTTTTCTAGCACTTTCTCTTTTGTAATACCTACCATATTCAACTCTGCCCCCGACTCTCCCCAATTGTTGGCATACTACTCATGTCTTCCACCGTGAAGACTGACGCAAAGTACTTATTAAGTTCTTCAGCTATTTCCTTATCTCCCATCACTAGTCTTCCAGCGCCAGTTTGGTTTGCCAGTGGTTAACGCAAAAAAAACTCAAGGTTTTTGAGACACAAATACCTTATTTTTAAAACAAAAGCAGAAAAATTTCAAAATATTTTGAAGTTAGGCTGTATCTGTGGAGAGAGAAACAGTTAGCATTTCAATTTGCCTTTCAAAGGCCATCTCCAACTAGAATGTTAACTATTTCTTCCATCACAAATGTTGCTTGAGCTGCCAAGTATATCCAACATTTTCTGTTTTTATTTTGGATTTTCAGAATCCACGGCATTTTGCCTTAGTTAATAATTCTGGGTGATAACTTCATAAGAACTCTAAAGATTAGAAATATGATATCGCCTTACATTTTAAATCTAAGCTTTAGCTTGACACTTACTGTTTCCCAAAGACTTATGTAAAGAACGCTTGGAAGATGCATATAAATGCCATAAATTTCAATCTACTGGCCTAATCATATTTTGGTAGATAAAGCCTCAGTTATAACACTAATGCTAAGCAGCAGGTTTTCAAGAAGGAGCCCAGTTAAAATTCTCAGGCCTACAAAGTTTATAACTCAAGCTGTCAAGAAACAAATCAAAGTACAGATGTGATTCTATTGATTGACTTCGTGAATTGAATTCTCAAGGTTCAGTTGCATATAACTACAGGGAAATGGGTCTCAATGAAATGCCCTTTGGAGGGTTGATGCAGACTCGATGGGGAGAATGACCTCTGTCTGAACTGTAAGAATGCTAAAATTCCATGAATCTAACTGATGATTTGTGGCTGCATTTTGAACAAAATAAAATGGACATTTCTGGCATCTGTATCCGACAATTCGTCGGGCACTGTGCTTGGCGGATGTCTTGTGCTATCTTTCTTTGCGAATTCTCATTTTTGTTATAACAAAAATTTGTAAGTTGCAAGTTTGTACGCAAAGACCTTGTCAGTAAATTCTTTTTTTCATTTATGGGATTTATTTTCTGTTCATTCAGTGTTTGTGATATGCTGGCTTCCAACCTAGAGGATAGTTAAGTCAATTACATTGCTGTGGGCCCTGAGTCACAGACAAAGTAAGGATGGGAGTTTTCCTTCCCTTCAGATGGAACAGATGGTTTGTTTTTCTGACAATTGATAATTGATAGTCATCGCAAGACTTTTAATTCCACATTTTTATTGAATTCAAATTCCACCATCTGGGATTCAAACCCAGGTCCCAAGAACATTAGATAACAGTGTGGAGCTGGATGAACACAGCAGGCCAAGCAGCATCTCAGGAGCACAAAAGCTGACATTTCGGGCCTAGTCCCTTCTTCAGAGATCCTGGCTTTCTGGATTAATAGACTAGCAATAATACCACTAGGCCATTACCTCCCCTGAAGCATTACAGTACTTGGTCCTGGATGTGAACACTGATGTTTGGCACGCACTTACCTCCCTGGTGGCAAAGGTGATAGTCATTGGAGTGTAAAGATATCCATAGTGCAAAAAGGAAGGGAGTTCAAGGATGTTGATGCAGTCGTGATAAAGAAGTTTGTGAAGTTCCAAGTCAGGATCATGTGTGTCTTGGTGAGGAGCTTTCAGATGGTGACATTCCCAAACATCTGCTTCTCTTGTTTTTTGTGGTGATTCAGGTTACAAATTTGAAGGGTCGAGTTGAAAGAACCTGGATGCATAACTAAGGTGCAGCTTGTATATGATCTGTTCTGCTGCCGCTGCATTAGTGTTGAAGGTAGTGCATGGGGTTCTTATCAAGTGGGTTGCTTTATTGACTTAATACAGAAAATATAGGGTTCCTAATAATGTTTGAGGTTTTTTGAAGTTCCCACAACACCAACAAGTGATAATCTTATTAGTTGATGTTAATAATCGTAATTTTCATAAAATATGAAATGATTCCCTTCAATAGCAAATTAAACCATTGGTAATGTTTTCTGTTCACAGGTGAAGCTGTGCATATGGTTTCTCTGGTTCCAAATAGGCAAATGGAATGAAACAGCTATGGGCACTCTCAATGACCCAGAGGATACATATATTGCAGTGATTCGTCCTAAGAATGCTGCTAGTTTAAATTCTCGTGACTATCGAACAAAATCATATGAAGTAAGCCAGTAAATACTTCTAAACTATTTAAGATGTGTAAATGGCCAAAAGTAAATCTGTTGTCTTGGTTTATTGCTTTTCATGATGAGTGACAGTTAGTTTGTATTGAAGCTTCAATTTCAGCGACATAAATCTGATGTGTTTTTCTGCTTATGGAGCATTTTTTTGTTGGCACCCAAATGCAAAGTTGGTGAACAACTGTACAGGCCAGATTGACTACCATTGGTCATCATTTTTATATTGGAGGTATCTTAGTGAAATATTCGAGCACTGAAGACACCGTGCTTTTAAGAAAGTACACCTATCACACTGACAGGGAAATGGTAGCATGTAATTAAATAGAGTTCCTTAGAAATTACACAGAAGGCATGTAAATAAATTTATTAGATATGATTTTCAGAAAAAAGTTGCAACAATTTTGAGTATAAAGAAGTAAAGTAAATTTAAGACCTGTCCACTTGAATATTAGTTGAGAAGTAGGAATAGGAAATTGAGATAAGTGAAAAGGGTTGGATTGTCAAAAAGTGACAGGTAATCGTTCTCTTCTCCTAACCAAACCACCAGTCGATATTGTGTACTCCATTTTATCCACGGATGTTATTTTGGAGAGGAGTTGAGAGTGCCCAGTTCAGATGAAGTTTTTTTGTAGCTTCTGAAGAAGGGAGCTGAAAATGCTCAATGCAACAAAACAATGTACATTTTGGATTTCTTCAATTTTGAAGAAAAGTGCATTCTATAAATTCAGCCTCTGATTTCTTGTTAACAATATTTTTCTGCTTTTGTCTGAATATTTTGTTTTCACTTCATAATCTGAATAAACCATCGTAAAAATATAGTAATACTCTCCAGAAGCTCTCTTCCCTTTCATGCTGCTCCCTTAGCTGACCTGGACTGTCTTTGACCGCAGGATCCTGTAAAGCTCAGAGCTGACTTTAACCCTTGTATCCTATCCATTCTGATTACATCCAGCTTGGTGACATTACCTGCAAGCAGCCCTTCTCACGACTTCCAATGCAAAAATCATTGTTTTATATTCCTGAAGTAGACTAAATCTAATAAAATAATACATATTTCTTAAACTTCAGTTTTCCCAGAAATCATTTGAACACATTGGGGGTGGGGGTGGGAAGAAAGTGGGCTGAGAATGGGAATCGGGGGGCAGTGGGGACATGAACCAATTTGTGACACACCTAGCATAAAACAAGATTGTTGTGGTTGGCCAAAGCCAATTTTCTCATAACCAGGATCTCGATGCAGGAGTTTCTGAGGATTGTTTCCTAGGCTGTCCCAGTATCTTCAAAATCTCTGAACCCTACCATCCAGAGGGGCAACAGCAGGGAACTCCATCAACTGTAAGTTCCCTCTAATCCATGTATCATCCTGACTCACGCAGACACGCACATGTAAATCTATGGGTGAATTTGTATTTGCAGATACATTCCATTTTGTTCAAAAAACACAATTTATAGACAATGTGGCATTTTATAAATACCTACTTTAGAAATAAAACCAGTCTGGCTCCAAGCCAAAACAGATTCTAAACAAGGGCACACACCATTGCATTTTCTGACCTAAAATGTCACCTCTTCTTTAGACTGATAAAACCTTTAGTTCTCTAGGACAGTGACTTGAAAGGAATTTGGAGATTTACATATGCATATCAATCAATTAAAACCTTCTAATTGATCAAAAATTTAACAGCGTCTTAGGCTTGTTTAATACATCCTCATCAGTTGTGTGACCTTAGATCTTTTATCTATAAATTCTGTGTCTGATGCCACTTTTCTCATTAACACTTGAAGAGGGAGCGAGGCTCCAAAAGCTTGTGTTTTCAAATAAACCTGTTGGACTATAAACTAGTGTTGTGTGATTTCTGATCTTGTCCACCCCATTCCAACACTACCACCTTCACATCAAGGCATCCTATAATGAAAAGGAGATCTTACGATCTTTCTGGATGGATGAATTAAGGTAGACTAAATGCCTTTTCTCACCTGTAAATTATACTGTGATCTGGCAAAACCGATATCTTGCTTAACTGTACGCAAAAATGCTGAGCAGTTGAATTGTTGAACATGCACTGTATCATACAAAATAACTTAGATGAATGTAAGTGTTAAAAAATCTTCCATTTTAAAAGCCTTTCTTTCAAAACCAACTGACTGGTTTAATTTTGATGAATTTTGTATTTTTTCTGATGGTTCTTTGTGCCAAGCTCTGCTTAATGTATGCAGGTTTTAATATTAATGGTATCTTTGTTCTTGAATCTTAAACAGTTAATGCTATTCTGGGGTTTGTTGTAAGCAAAACAGGAGAGATAGAAGGCAGGAGCATTGGCATTCTGCAACAATGTACTGTGCCAAGGTATCTGGCTAGAATATGTAGTCAAATATACTGAGATAAGTGACCTGTTGTGGTCTTGACATCACTGCCTACACATCTATGTCAATTGTCAGCCTGGTCACTTGTCCCAACTTGCTGCTGTGCTGATTCCTGGCCCATATTCTTTGGCAATATTTTGCATACCGGAGAAGTCTATTAAATCAAGCTTTAAGTATATTTGGGTTAATGAAGCCCCAACTCAAAATGTAGAATCTAAATGGTTACATGCAGTTGTGTTGATGTTTGTCTTGTTCATCAGACCCATCTCCTGTTCTTCAGTCCTATTTTTAGTAAACTACTGACTACCAAACTTCTCTTCCTGGTTCCCGTACCTGATTATTGTTAGTTGTTCTGTCTCCTCTGATTCTGATCCTTCCTCCTTCAACCTTGTCTTCATTACCTTTCTCCGCAAAATACCAACCTGTGTCCCTTGATTCTTTCAAATGATGATCCTGTCTCAAACTTCCTTTTCCTTTACAGTGACCTTAACTGTTTTGCCTGTCAATTTATGCCCATCTTTTGGAGCTCTCTGTTCAACTGTTGCTATCAGGGTTATGTTTTGTCAGCAAATGACTCTTATCAAAGTTTGAAGTACCATCCTGTGTGACTGACAAAGCTAAAATATTCCTCTTTGCCGTTCTTAAGCTGTCCGCAACCTTGAATTTGGTTAATCACCATGTCCTCCTCCAAAGCACTGCCACAGCTGGCCAACTGAGACTGCAATTTTTAGTTCCATTGTTAACTATTTAGTTGTAGCTAGTGAATTTCCAGTATAGTTTCTATTCTCTCTTCCTCCACTGTCCACCCCCCTCCCAACCCCAACACCTGTACAGGTACCTCTGGTGTTCCCCAAGAATCTGTCTTTCACCCGTCCAATTTCTCATCTATTTGCTACCTGTCAGTGACATAATCTAAAATCATAACATTGTTTTTGATGTGAATGATGATAATGAAACCAGTTCTGCTTCCAAATCCTCCTTTTACCCTTGCACTGTCACAAAATTGGCAGTGTGATTTTCTGATATCCAATACTGCGCAGAAATGTTTTCCAGTTAAACATTGGGAAGACTTTAGCTATTGTCTTCAGCTCCAGTCATAAAGTTGACTCCGTCACCATCAATCTTTCTCTCTGGCAACTGTCTCAAGCTGAATAGACTATTTGCAGCCTTGGTGTCCTGTTTAGCTATGTGGTGAGTTTTTGCATCATGACTAGGACTGCCTATTCCCAGTCCCGTAACATTGCTTCCCTCCACCCCTGCCTCGGTTTGTTTGTTGCCGTAATACTTTCATTCTTCTGGACTTGATTATCCCAATTCAGTCTTGATTTGGTCTCCCACGTTCTATTTTCTACAAACTTAAGTTCAGCTAAAAGTTGCTGCCCATTTTTTTAACTTACATGCCTGTGCAGTGCTTCAGTGTGTTCTATTATGTTGAGCTAAATTATATTAAATGCAGCTTGTTGCTGTTGTAATTCTGTTAGCTGCTTGCATGTTTCCAAGGATTTATAGTTTCTAGTTGGAATTTTCAATTGCAGAATGTTGAACCAAGACGATGACAAGTTGTCGAGTTCTAGAAGTTTTGGTGCCAAATCTTACACCCTGTAAGAATGTTATCATTCACTGGAGCAGTTGCTTATTCATTGGTATTGAAAGGCCTAAAAGCAGAAAGACATTTTTTTGAACTACTGTTAGGATTCAATATCACATAATCTTTCGCAGTGCTGCAAATGACCATAGAACATCTTATCATTCTGTAACTTACGATGAAGGATGCTATCCAGGTCAGTACCAGAGAAATTTTTCTGAAGTTTGACCTCTGAAGTTCATGTAGGCATTTGGTCGCTTGTACTTGTACTTGTATTTACCTTGTATGTAATATTGCTGAAGAAAAGCTGAAAGAACTGCAGATGCTGTAAATCAGGAATATAAACAGAAGCTGCTGGAAAAGCTCAGCATGCCTGGCAACACTTGTGGAGAAAAATCAGAGTCAACATTTTGGGTCCAGTGATCCTTCCTCTGATTTTTCTTCACAGATGCTGCCAGGCATGCTGAGCTTTTCCAGCAGCTTCTGTTTTTGTTCAGGTAATATTGCTAATTGTGTACTTTGCATATATCCTCCTCCTGATTGTGAAAATTTTCATATTACTTGGATGTTTTGAAATTACCATTCTTATGAGAATTCTGACAATACTTTTGACATACATTTGGGATTCTGTGTAATACAGACTTCTGCTATATCTCCAGTGAAACCTCAGCACAAATACCTTTTTGATTCACGGAGCTTTGTTTAACTTTTAATAGCTCAGTTATTAAGATATCATGAGGGAGCATGTTTCATGAGAGGATAATGCCCCTCAGACTTGGAATTGTTGCTTGTTTTCTTAAACTATGATACTGAGCAGTTGTCACCACACTTCTGCACTTGAGTGACATATAAGCACACCAGAAAAATTCCACCCGATTTATAAACTCCGCATTCTGCTGATTCCTCTGAGACTTTCAAGCAAATGCTGGTATCTGTCTTGAAGCCAACTCTAGAAATAGTCATGGACTGGACACTATGATGAATGGTTGGAAAATATCTCCCCCAGCAGTACTGTTTTCTCAATTTTCAAGTAACCAGAATTCCAGGGAAGTCGATGAAAAAAGCTATGAAGACACTCTACAACTCTAAGTGTGTCAGCACTGATACTAATGACTGGGACGGGCTTGTAACCAATTGTTCAAAAAGGCGACCAACCTGTCCATCAAACTGCATCATGTTTGAGTACAAATGTTTTGCTGATGAGGATTAGCAGCAGCAGTGAAAGAAATAAAGTAAGCCAATCTTGCACTCTGGGTGAACAAACTGCCGGTAGCTCATCACTAATGAGCTCCAAGAGCCATGGGTTGACATCTGGCCTTTTCAGTTACATCAAGACCCAAAGCAGAAATTTGTGACCCTGAAAAGACATCCTATTTAAATTGAAGGAAAGCTAAAATGTGGTTCACACTTCTGCAAGACTAGCATTAGAGTTTCAAGTCCTATTGCTGGAGTCTTTTATGTGTTAGGTTTCTGTCCTTACTTTTTGTTTGGCTTCGTTGTTTTAAGATCAGTCCAGTAAGGGAAACTTGTGCGCTCCTTTATCTAACCAGTATTTCGATGAAGGTTACAAGATCTTCAACTTCAGTTGTCCATTCTTACCACTGCTTTCACCTCATCAGAGCACCTCAATGCAAAGTAGTCTATGGTAATACGCAAATGTTAGACCATGGCCTATTAAATAAGCAAATAAATAGTATCCAGTACAGATATTATATTCAAAGTTCATGAACTTTGCTATCCTCATTATTAAAACAAGATGTCGTAAGTTATCCCATATTGATTATCTTTGCCATCCATGCTTCAATTTCTTTCATGGTGAAATGCTACCATGGAATCACTGATGGTGTCAGTGTCTGCTCACCTCAGACTGACTGAGATAAAGTTAGCTGTATTAAACCTTTCCTTTAATGGTTGGAGGAAGTTTTTTATGTTTTCAAAACAAACATTTTGGTGTCAGTTTTATTTAGTGGCAGCAACTCTCGCCTGAGTCAGCCATCATAGATTCAAGTCCCACAAAAATGTTCAAGCACAACATCTAGACTGACGTTTTAGTTTAGTACTTGGGTGTGGGCTGCAATGTCAAAGGCCATCTTCTCGAATTGCTTAAACTGTCTGGATTTTAGATAACTTTTGATGGAAAACTCAGGGTTTTTTCCTCCTGGAGTATTGGCTGATATTGATGTGATGACTTAGTGAGGCACTGCACTGGAACTAAAGCCCCACTATTTCCAGAGTTGTCACAAATGTGAAAATTTGACTAAATCAACAAATTACTCTATTTTCCCCACATTATCTAATTTAAGTTAAAAGAATATGCATACCGATTTTTTTTCATGAACAAGGAAATAACTATTTACTGTTAACAGTTTTGAGCCAATGGCAATAAAGATACATGAATTGCTAACTTCTAAACTCCATAACTTAAACTCTTACCCTCTTTCAAAATTCATCTGCTAACCATAAAAATTGGTGGTCAGTACATACGTTGCTTTCAATAAGAATTGGCATGCTGCAGAATTGCTGATGTGTTTTCTGGAATCATAGAATTCTACAGTGTGAAAGCAGGCTATTAGGCCCACGGCGTCTGTACTGACCCTTCAAAGAGCATCCCATCCAGATCAGCCATACTGTTCTTCATTCTGAGTTTAATCCATTCCTGCTCCTTTGTTTTTGTGATATTTTGAGACACAGAATTTTTAAGTAAACATTATCTCATTTGGCATGTTTATTATGCTAGTATATCAGATTTTACTGTGTTCTGATGTACCATTTTCCGGACCACACTTGGTTGTGTACTTGTCTTTGTGAAGATCCTGCTGCTGGAGTTGCAAAATGAAGGCAAGGAGAAAAAGAGAAAGAAAGTTCTGCTACAAACAAAACTGAAGAGGGATGAAAATAAAGGACAAGACATTCTTGATTTTGTAGTTGAAGCTACCAAACTGATGTCACCTAACAACCAAGGAGTCAAAGGTACAACAAAAGCACGTTTTATTATACTACTCATGAGACATTTCTTCTGTTCGTTTGAAGTTTGGCATTGCTAATTGTAAAGAATCAGAAGTGGCTTTATGGAATGAATGAATATAAAAGTTCTGTTTTCATTATCTCTTATCAAATTATGTCAAGTATTGGTGCAAATGCTTTATTGGTATGTAGTGATGTTGGGATTGTTGCACTTTGAAGTTTTGGGAAGGAATTCTACTTTGATATATTGCACTAATTTGAAAAGAATCTGCCAACAAAATTGAAAGATGCAGCATTTAACTTTGTTGCCTGTGAAGTATTTTTGATATTTTAAGGCCAAGAAAAGCATGCCATAAATCGAAACTTCTCTCCTTTCTGTCTTTCCTTTCAAA
This sequence comes from Stegostoma tigrinum, assembly GCF_030684315.1. Classification (NCBI taxonomy): domain Eukaryota; kingdom Metazoa; phylum Chordata; class Chondrichthyes; order Orectolobiformes; family Stegostomatidae; genus Stegostoma; species Stegostoma tigrinum. The sequence continues at coordinate 108,641,759 of NC_081355.1, forward strand.
TACCCTGAAGAAACTGCTGTTTGCAAGTGCAAATAATAAACTGTGTAACATTTGAAAAAGACAGGAACAAAGATCAGTTGGACATGAGACAATGAATTTAGCAGATGAATGACATTTATCACAGAGGAGTGTAAAGTATTCATTTCAGTAGTAAGAATAAGGAGAAGTAGTACTTACTAAAAAGTAAAAATGTTCAAAGGAATGTGGAAATCTATAAAGTGTGTAGGATCATTGACTTTATGTACTCGGCTCTGAGTACAAAAGCAAGGTTGTCATTATAATCCTTCATAAACGCTAATTAAGCTTCAGCTCAAGTATTACGTTCAGACGCAAGCATGACATTTTAGAAAGGCTGTGGAAGATTTTCTTATTATTCAGTCACAGGATCTGTGTGTTGCTGGCAAGGCAAGCATTTATTGCCTATTTCTTATCATCTTTGAGAGGAAGCTGGTGAAATGTATCTTTGAACTACTGCAGTTTTCAATGAAGGAAATTCTTGAATTTTGGCCTGGAGATCAAGAAGGAATGGAAATACAGTCCCATGTCAACCTGGTGTGTGGCTTGGAGACAGACTTGCAGTTATTGGTGCTGGTGTGTATATGCTGTCTTTGTCCTACTAATTGGTAGATATCCGTGGTTTGGAATGTGCTTTTGAAGAAGTCTGCGTAAATGTCTGAAGTGCCAGAGGAAGTGCTGGAGGCTGGTACAATTTCAGCATATAACGCGAATCTGGATGTTTGTATGAATAGGAACAGTTTAGAGGGATATGGGGCAAATGGATTTAGGATATCTGGTTGGCATAGTCAAGTTGGATCGAAGAGTCTATTCCCATGCGGCGCAACTCTATCTCATAATGATACAGACTGCTGCAACTGAGAGTCTGTTATCAAGAGAGTGAATGCTCACGGTGGATAGGGTACCAGTCAAGTGGTTTGCTTTGTCCTGAATGGTGTCAATCATCTTGTGTTCTGAGAAATGCACTTCTCCAGGGAGGTAGAGAGTATTACATCCCAATCCTGACTTGTGCCTTGTAGATGTTGGAGAGATTTTGAGCTTATTTATTCACAGCAGAATTCCCAGCTTTTTCCCTACACTTGTAACTTCAGTGCCTATATGGCTAGTCCAGTTCAGTTTCTGCTCAATGGTATGCAGGATTTGATAGTGAAGGATTCAGCAGTAATAATGCAGTTAAATGTCAAGGGTTAGATTCTGCCATGTTGGAGGTGATGATTGCCTGGCATTTCTGTGGCATGTAAGTTACATGCATGAAGAATTGCAAATGGTGTAGAACAAATATTAGTGAACATTCCCACTTCTGACCTTATGACTTATGGAAGATAGTTAAAGAAGCAGCTGAAGCTGGTTTGGCTGAGTACACCACCTAGCAGAGATGTTCCAGGACTGGGGTGATTGACCTTAAAACCAAAGCCATCTTCCTGTGTAGTAGGTATTACTTGAACCAGCAGATAGTTTTCCCCCTGATTTTCATTGATTCAGGATGGAACTCCTGGATACCACACTTTGTCAAATGCTTCTTTAATGTTAGGGGCAGGTATTCTTCCCTACATTTGGGAGTTCAACTTTTCTGCCTACGTTTGTTTCAAGGTGACAGGAATATTGACCAGCAATGAAATACTTCGGTTATGTGGAGAGATGAAGCTGAGAATTTTCTCCTTGGAACAGGGATGTTTAAGAGGATAAAAATATCTTCAATGTGTTGAAAGTGGTAAAAGGTTTTAAGAAAGTAATTAAGGCAAAATTGTTTTGGGGTAAAAAAATTTAGTTGCTCGAGGTCACAAACTTCAGCTGATTGGTTCCTTTGCCAAAGGTAATGTGGGGACATTTTATTTGAATATAACAAGCTGTTGTCAAATCTGTTGCTTAAAAAGGTGATGGGAGCAGATTTGGTAGTACGATACAAATGTTTACAGGGCAATCGGAAAAGAACAGAAGAGTGGGACAAATTGAATTGCTCTTTCAAAGGAGCTGTCATTGGTGCAATGAACTGAATAGCTGCCTTAATGCTGCATCATTCAAAGTTTCTAAAATGTTGTTGTAAATAATTCAAGTGAGAATTGTTGGAAGTACTTGTGTTTTCTTCCTCATAACAGTGTGGAATAGACAACAAAATATTTGCTTCCCACTGACTAGTGCTCCAGAATAATTGGACGCAGGTGCACAAAAATGATCTCTGACATATAAAATTTTATTTTCCACTTTAGTATTGAGCTTTAACAATTCTATTGAATGGCTAAAATTCTGTTCTCTCATTTGACCTTGTCATCCTTTTTGTTATTGTCTGTCTTGCTTTTCCTCAATTGAAACAGTCAACTGCAGACTGGAAATGATACCGCTGAGTGCCTAAAATGTGTAGTTAAACCATTGCACGTGTGTACGAGAAGCAAAAATTGACAGGAGGAATGGCACAAATGAGAAAACAGAAAATGTTAGCAAACATAATTTTAACACGTTATAAACAAATGTGCATGCAACTCAGTTTCATGATTTATCTTTTTTCCCCATAGGTAAACGAGTGGTGTTGATAAAAGAATTTCCTGTCCATGGAGAAAATTCTTGCAGGGCAGCTGCACTCTATGTTGTACCAACAGCAGTTAAAGGTAAGAAAATTGTGATGCTGTAATACCTCAGTTTTATTTTATTATAAACCTGGTGGTGTGCTTGAGACTTGCTGCATCAATTTAGTGACTTCTATTTTGAGAAGCAATTTGTAATGAGTTGCTACTAAAACTGTTTGAACTCAACTTGCAAAATAGTTACTGAAAGACAAAGATGAGAGATCAAATACGAGATGAACTATTCCTTCCGAACTTGTAAATTTGCAAGCAAATGTTGGAATATTGCAGTTGATATTATTCTCTTTATGCTCTGTCTGAGAGCAAGAAAGCTTATTGTATGAATGACCTGTTCCTTCCTAGCTTTCTTTATTAAAGAAAAGGGTATAGGTAACTGATTGGAATAGCTGCTCCATAAACAAAATATTTTATTCATTATTCCATTTGATTTTACTAATATGTACAATAATTTAGGAAAACTTGATAGGGATTCTTTGTTGTTGTATAACATCAGTAGAAATGGCTTGCAATGTTCAGTGTAATTGTTTCCATTTGTATACAGATGAACTTCATTGCACCAGAATTTCAAGTTGATGAAAGGCATGTGCCATTTGAACACGTGCATGTAACAGTAGAGACTTTTCTTAGTTTGGGGAAAGTTTAGAGAAAGCTGAGCTGGTGCACCTAATCCTAAAAAAGGACAATTTGCCACTTTGAACAGATGATCACCTTGAGTTGAGGGGAGCTGACATTGAGTGTATATAAAAATACTGTTGTGGGTGAATCATCTCAGTTAGCTTCTAATTTAGCTACTTAATAAGAAATCTCACAGACATTTAAGTACTGAAACACCAATTTCAACTTCGTTGCATGTAGCCTCCAAAATAAAACACCCCTTAAGTCAGAAAGTTAAGCCTCACAACTCAAATCGGCTACTACTTGATTAGTGGTTGAATTTAACTACAGTTCTAACCAACCATGTCTGTCTCTGATGTCCAGAGTTTGATTCTTGTGCAGTGTTGTTCTTTTGAAGTTTTGCTGAAGGAGAGCTCTCATATTGGATTCTTATATGGTTTTATTAATTGTGAGATCTATCATGTGATATATTGATGATTCTTCAGATTCTTTCATCCAAATTATTGACTTCTCCTCTGAACCTATTAGTCATGGCATGCCTTCCTATCAGAAGTAACTCTTCTGCTTGTCGTCATATTTAGTGTTAGTCTGCTAAAGACACAGCTTTTAGGTGATTAACTGCTTAAATTCTTTGGCAGAGCAGTCATTGCTTCTTTTGGGGAAAAAAAAGTCAGTTATTAACCAGGTATCAAAACGGTTTTGTTCAAATAGTTTTGACTCCACCACCTCCTTCCAGAAATGGCTAATTGCTTTCAACTCCTGTGTAAGTTCACCCCTTTCCCTTAATAGTTTATTCCAGACTGAGTTATTGATGCTTGACAGGTGCTAAAATTCTGAAGCTTACACTATCAGATTATTTGTAGTTCAAAATTCAGTTCCAGGGTCTTGAATAATCCTTTGATGTCCAAACCATGTTTATATGCCTGAGTCTTCCTTTTATAGATGAATTGAACATTTTTTTTGTAACAATTGAATGTATTGATTGTAATGTGCATGAAGAGACTGTGTAACGTGCAAATTGTTGCACTATTAACTTAGTAATTTTACTACTTGCAGACAACAGCAAGGTATCCTATTGCCTTGGAGCACCAAGCTTTTATTGCTTCCAGGATATTATGCGTGTGTGCAGTGAATCTAGCGCTCATTTTTCCACACTGAGTGCAAAAATGCTGATTGCCTTGGACAAGTAAGGAAGTTTACAATTATTCAGTCTTTGCTGTATTGTAACATTGTTTTACATGTAAACAGGGAGCTATGTATAAAATCTGGGATCAAAAATAGTGAATATAATACATAATGGTTTGCAGTTCTCAATAAGTAGATCTTCATTGGTACTATACTTAAAGTGTAACTGAGAATTAATTAAGTCCACTTCTTCCCCGTACCATGTCTTTACTCCTGGTCAAATCTGAGATCAGAAGGTCAATATGGAGAAGATAATAGGTGTTAATACAGACTTTATCACTTGCCTTTTTTGAACTGGATTTGCATGATTTAAATATGACTTGGAAGGGTAGAGCCGTTGCAAACATGTGCAGTACCTATAATGTCCCAGGTTTGGTTGAAAGTATGATGGTATCATATCAATGCGTGCTGTTATTAATGCACATTTGGCCAAGGTTTGGCAGAGTGCAACAGAAACCTTCCAAAATTGTGAATTATCACAAACTGCTGAACAACTTGTGCCACTTCACAATTAGTGCCACTTCACAATTAGTATTGTGAAAAAAGAACTTGCAGTTGAACTCAAGCTTAGCTTGGTGATTATTAACTTAATCACGCTGTACCAAAATGACAACTTGATTCTGGCTGAAAAGGTGCACATTCCTGCAAATCTTTAATGTATTGCATTCATCAGACAATTGGCAAGAAATTCCAAAGTTACAGGAAAGCTACAATTGTGACCATGATTTATTACTGCCAATTAATGACTCTTTTGCCAATAGTAAGTAATCGTTCAGTGTGAATTCTCAGTTCTTCAGATTAAGATTGTTTGAGAGATCTTTAAAATGAAAAGTTCTATTTTTTCCTTACTGTGTTTTTCTGAATGCAGTCTGTCTTTTCATTCCTATTTTTCTTCTGCACTGGATCTTATATTGAATTCACCAAGGGAAATTCATTCCAGTAATCCTTTCTCTGCTTATTTGCCAGTCTTTAATTTTATTAACAAGATGACAGTGAGCAACAGGTAAAACAAAGATACCATAAAACCCAATGCCATTCTGTTATTGGCTTGTGCTTCAAGTAATTTTGTAGCCCTTTTTTTTAAAAAGAGAAACCTGTCCAAAAAGACACACCATGACATGTCCTGCTCCAGTAAAATTGGATCCGAGGTTGTTTCAGTCAGCTGTCATCCATTTGTTTCTTCTGAGCTTGTACATAATGTTTAAATACTATTAAGTATAGAAGGCGGGTATTGACAGCATGCTCAGCTGTTCTTCACAAAGCTACCTGTATGCTATATGTTTCAATCACTAGACTGTATAAGAGTTTATCATATGCTTCTGAGGATACTGATCGATGAATGTGCAAATGACTGCGTGAAACTTGAAGATAAGATGTATGCTGAAGAAATAGACCATTCAGTCCCACCAACCCATACCTGGAACACCTTGTATGTTGTATATAATCATTCATCATCTGACAATACCAGCATTTAGCAGCCTTGCCTAATTGGCCTTAACTATGTGGTGGTGGGCTATCTTAAACTCGTTGTAATGCATTTTGTGTAGATAAGCCGTCAGTGTAGTTTAAAAGTGATTTTGAGGGTTTTTTTTATTGGACCATGACAGCAAATGTATCATGTTTATAGCTCCAAGTCACGTGTGGTTTGGAGGAGAACTTGCAGATCTTCAAGCTCTTGTGTCTGTTGCATTTAACTGTGTATTTTTTTTTTAGATGCCTGCCTGGATCCCTTTTGCAGAGCCTAGCATATTAGTGCAAAAGACTTGGCTGAATTGTTTTACACAAATCTTCAGTGTATGATGCTGCTCGATACTCTTTTTAGCGTTTTGTCCTTTGGGCCCGATATTCATTCCAATGTCCAGCCAATTCCACTCACTTAAGTGGTTCTGAAAAATGGCTGACTCCTCTGTCCACAGCAAAAGCTGTTTGTTATGACAGTTTCCTAGGTGTAGTGCTGAGTGTTTGTTCAGACTGATCTAAACTCCTGGCTCAGCTGCTTTGTTAACAAAGCTGTTGAAATTGAGAAACAACACAACTATCTAAGAAATGATTGAAAAATTGTCCAGCCCTATCCATTCTATATAAAAACAAAAATTTTTTTTCACAGGGTGGCTCCATGGCTCATTGGTTAGCACTGCTGCCTCACAGTGCCAGGAACCCCTGTTTGGTTCCACCCTCCGGCGACTGTCTGGAGTTTGCACATTCTCCCCTTGACTGTGTGGGTTTTCTCTGGGTGCTCCAGAGTGCAGGAATGTACAGCTAGGTGGGTTAGCCATGGGAAATGCAGCATTACAGGGTAGGCTAGGGGTGTGAGCCTGGGTGGGATGTTCTTCGAAGAGCCAGTGTAGACTCGATGGGCCAAATGGCCTGTTGCCACACTAGTGATTCTTTTGAAATCTAACTTTGTCGATTGTGTGTAATGACAGGCATGTGTTCTAACTTGGTCAGTTTATGGAAAAGCACATTTGGGGACACAGGATTTCCTGGAGATTTAACAAATGATAAACTTACAGTGATCTGTACAACTAACTTATTTTAATTTTTAACATGAATAATTTGCTTTGAACCAGAATTAAATTTAACATTAACCTGATGAATTTTATCAATGAATTTAATGCAGACCGTCTATTTAAACTGTTAGACTTCAGAATTCTTTATTGGTTGGGATTTTCTTAATAGTAATATCAAGTGGGATGGCATTCAGTTTTGCATCACTTTGATTTTGTTATTGGTGTAATAATAGTTTGGGGTGTGGTGTGTTTTGTATGTATTTTCATATATTAATTAAATCCTTTTTTAATCATTGCATCAATGCCACTAGTTTGTTCTTGACTGAGGTATTACATCAAGTGGATATTGGAGGAGGTGCAGAAGATATTCATGGCAGCTGTTCTGGGAATGAGAAACCTAAGCCACGTAGATTGGAGTAAAGGTTGAGAGGAGATTTGATTCACTTATTCAAAATCATGATTCTGAACAGAGCAGATGAGAAGAAATTGATTCCATGAGTGATAAGATTGAGAAGAGTTACGCTCAGAATAATGGTAATTGGCAAAAGAAGCAGTGGTGACATGAGGAAAACTTTATGTAGCAAGTGGTTAGATCTAGAACACGGTGTCGAGTAGGAAATTCTGGTGTGAGTAATAAATGGTTTTCTGAATCAATACATTGAGGAGTCAACTGGAGAATAGGCCATCCAAGACTGAATAATATGTAATGAGAGAGGAATAATTAGTAGTCTGGCTGTTCAAGTCCCCCTGAGGGCCATAATATGATAATTCTTCATTAAGATGAAGTGACATTTAGATTCAGGACCCTAGTTTCAGTATCAACTAAAAGAAACACAATGGTATGAGGTGTGATGTGACTATAGTAAACTGAGGAGTATTACTTAAAGGGATGATGGTGGGTAGGAAATAGCAAACATTTAAACTGCAACAATTGTTCATTTCTGTCTGTGCAAAATTAAAATGGGAGAGTGAGTCTGACCGTAGCTAACCGGGGAATCAGAGTATTCTGCAGAAAACAGTGCTTAGACCCCAGCTATTCAGAATGGTTTATATGTAGGAACTAAATGTAAAAGCTAACATTTTGCAGTCAACACAAAGCTGGTTGGGAGAGTGAATTGTGAGGAGGCAGAGATATTTCATTGTGAATTGGACAAGTTTGGGTGAATGGCCAAATGTATGGCAGATGAAGGATTATGTGACATTTGGTATCAAAGGCAAATGGATTATTATCTGAATGGCAGTTGATTGGGAAAGTTGGAGATGCACAAGGCCTGGGTGTTCTTGTACATCAGTTGCTGAAAATAAGCGTACAAATGCAACAGGCAGTGAAGAAGACAAATGGTACGTTGATCTTCGTAGTGAAAAGAGTCAGGTACAGCAGAAGGGATATCTTGCTGTAATTGCACGGAGCTGTAATTAGACTATTGTATTGTGTGCAGTTTTTGGCTTCCTGATCAGAAGAAGGATCCTCAGGCTATAGAGGGAATGCAATGAAGGTTTGCCGGAGTGATTTCTTTGATAGCAGGTCTGATGTATGAAGAGAAAGATTGGTTAGTGCCGTATTCCCTGGAGTTCAGAAGAATGAGGATGTATCTCAGAAACCTCAAATTCTAACAGGACTAGACAGGTAAACACAAGAAAGATGTTATAGATGGTAGGGGAGTCCAGAACTGAGGTTCAGACTCAGGATAGGCTATTTAGGACTGATCTGAGAATTTCCTTCTCCCAGAGAATGATGAGCCTGTGGAATTCTCTGCCACAGAAAGCTGTGGAGGCCAATACATTGAATGTTTTCAAAAAGGATTTAGATATAGTTATTACAGCCAAATGGATAGATTGGGTAGAAAACATGATCAGGATACTGAGTTAGATGATTAGCCATGACCATTTTGAATGGCGGAATGGGCTTGAGGTGCTAAGTGGCCTATGTGTCTGAGAGTATGGTGAAGGCAGTTTCAATCATAGTATTCAAAGAAGAACTCGATTATTGTCTGAAAATATAGAATATGCAGGGCTATGGCAAAGAAGCAACAGAATGACATGTGGCGAATTTATCTTGTCAAGAGCTAACATGGACATGATGTGTCGAATAGCAGCCTCCTATGCTGTAACAATTCTTTAATGTTTGGTAGGAAGGGGAATTTACTAATCAGTGACCCCACCATCTAAAGATACTTATTTGAATGTATAAAGATAACATTGTGTGACTCGAATGGTCTTTTGCCAGTCAAATCCAATTGATCAGAGTTTTTCCTTTTGTTGATTGCCAGCTATTTATCAACCCTGTCCCAAAATAAACCTGTAATTCCAATTGTCTGTGTTCCTCCCAAATTGATTAGCTGATTCTAATTGAAGAAATGACTTCAGTGCGATGGTAACATTGGGAAAACTAACCAGTGTTTCCATTTACAACATTTTTGTTTTGCTGAAAACTTGAATTTTGAGGAAAGGCACAACTCGATGATTTTTGATACTCGTACCAATGTACATTTTCAAATAGTACGCACTTGAGTAAGATACCTAGGATGTCCAGCGTATGTGTACCACAAACAGGAGTGCAAGCTCTTGGGATGGGAGGAACAGTTGAAAAAAGTCTAATTGAAAATCATAAGCTTAAAAGATTTTTGAACATGTCTTTCTGGTTTCTTCACAGGTGGTTGGCAGAACAGCACACCATCTCCCATGCCATTCCAGGTCTCTTTAGACCATCGCCTCTTGACAGACTCAAATCTTGTGTAGCAAACCCTGCTTACATCAAAGAAATGGATCAGCATGAAAATACACTAAATGTGGGCTACACTGCTTTGGAAATAAAAAGTAAAATGTTGGCACTGGAAAAAGCTGACCTCTGTATCTACAATCCACTTTTTGGATCAGACTTGCAGTACACAAATAGGGTAGGATACACAACACTATCCGCTAAATGTACTGTTTTAGAAAAGCAATGATTGTGATGTTTGTCATTCTAATGTAAGCTTGATATTATGCTTATATTGACTTCAGAAGCAGGCTGCCAGACCACCATGAGCAGTCTTTTATCTATTTCTTGGTCAACACAAATACAGTGAAGAATAGTCGGCAGTTTCACTGGCTGTTAACTGCAATTTAAAAACTTGGAAATGCTTGTTTTTTGCCTGAAACATGTAATAATGATTAATAATAGCTGCAATGTTCTAAAAACATTGGATAGTAGACCTTAAAAATATTTTTTGTGTTGTGCGTAATGATGGCATCTGCAGGTAAATTCTGACCTCTCTTGTGAACACAATGCAGTGACAGTGTGCAATACACTGGAAAACTAAAGAGGCTGCCACGATTAGCAGATTCCTTGTAAACCACAAGCCTGATTTTTGTATTGCTTCCCCCCCTCCCCCCACCGTCTTCTCTGGCTGAGTTACTTTTTGCCATAGTTGTAGCTTATTTCTTTTGCAGTCTTTTATTTCTCTATAATCTAATCAAAGTAAACTTTTGCACTACTTTAATAGCCTCCTTTTAAGCAGGTTGCAAATTTGTCAAAAGACTCATTACCTTTCTTATATTTACAGCATCTGTTTTCACCCCTCTAACCTTTTAAAAATCTGTTTACTACTTTCCCATTTTTCAGTTCTGAAGGAAGGCCTTGTTTAAGATTTTGACTAATCTCTTGTCTATATAGATGGATGTTTTCCAGCCTTTAATGTTTGCTTGAATAAATGTTATGATCATTTTTAAATATAATTTCATCCAAATTTGGAATCGTTCCAATATGTTAATCTAAAGTAGATAGAATAATGAGCAGGAATACAAATATATCAGCCATGAACTTATTCATTGGAGGAGCAATCTCAGTGTTGTACAGTCTAATTCTGCTCCTATTTCATGCATTTGAATGCAGTGAGTATTATTCTGTTAAACAGATCAAGATTTGTAACAAATCCTTTGTCATTTAGCGGTGATAATGGGAACTGCAGATGCTGGAGAATCCAAGATAACGAAGTGTGAAGCTGGATGAACACAGCAGGCCAAGCAGCATCTCAGGAGCCTGAAATGTCAGCTTTTGTGCTCCTGAGATGCTGCTTGGCCTGCTGTGTTCATCCAGCTTCACACTTTGAAATGATTGCTAAATGACAAAGAAAACAGTGGTCAGGCTTGTAAATACCAAGAAACGGAAGAGAGTGCTTTAATTACTTTGACTTTTACTTTGCCGTGTGAAATAATAACTGTAAAAGTAACATTGCTAAAATTGCATTTGGTTATTTTTTGAAATAGCAAACTCTTTGCAGACATCCAGAGTAGGAGATGGCTAATATGTGAATTGCCTTTCTTTTTAATGATTTTGTTCATAGGTAGATAAAGTAGTTATAAATCCGTACTTTGGCTTGGGAGCACCTGATTATTCTAAGATACAGATTCCAAAACGTGAAAAATGGCAGCGTAGTATGAGTAGCATAATGGAGGACAAGTAAGTATATAAACAAATGAAATTACAAACTAACTTCTGACATAACTGCCAACATGTTGAGATCTGGCAATTTTAATTGTTTTCACTGAAAGTAGGAACCAATGTGATACATAAATGAGCATTGACTGCAAGAGTGCCGCACAACATAAAGAATCTGGTATCTGAAGCTAGTTGGTGTGTGCTTTGGTCAACTAAAATTTTGTGAAAATGTGAGATGTATGGATAAATGTTTGCTGTAGTGATGGCACAGTGATAATATCACTGGACTAGTAATCCAGAGCCCCAGGCTAATGTTTGTGGGACATGGGTTGAAATCCCAGATGGTAATATTTGAATTAATCAAAATTTGGAATTAAGGCCTAGTTGAGTGGTGACCAGGTAGCCATTGTCAATTGTTGCAAAAACTCATGTGGTTCACTGGTATCATTTGATAGAAGAAAATTTGCTGTTTTCATCTGGTCTGACCTACAAGTGACTTTAAACCCACAGCAATGTGATTGGTTTTTTTTAAACTACCCTCCGAAATATTCCAGCAAGCCACTCAGTTGCATCAAACTGTAACAAAATCTAATCAATGGAATGAAGCTAGATGGACCACCTGAATCAACTTCAGCACTGGAAACAAGGATAGCCAACACAAGCCTGTTGACCCTGCAAAGTCCTACTGACCAACAGAGAGACTTGTGCTAAAATTGAGAAGGATTTCACGTAGATAAGTAAAAGTCTGACATTGTCTGCAAATTAGGATTCTGTTACTACATCCCACATATCACCAACATCTTTTGGTATGAACTGTCTCACTGGCAGGTCTGACCCGCGAGAAATGCTGGCAGAGTGCAATACATTAAGCAGATTGTTAGCCTGGAGACTTCAACATTTCAGTCTGGATCCCGTGAAGTCTCATGGCATCCGGGCAAGAAAACCTTGTGCTGATTGCCACGTATCGTGCAGAAAGTAAGAGAGCATACCTAATGTTATGATCTTTTCTTAAACACATGGGATGTGGGCATCCCTGGTTGGGCCAACACTTCTCTGTCTGCAGTTGGCCTTGGGAAGGTGATGTTGAAATGTAGTCCATGTGCTACAAGAGAGGGAATTCCTGGATTTTGACTTAACAACACTGAAGGAACAGCATACTTCGCAAAATGGATGGTGAGTGGCTTAGAGGGAAACTTGAAGGTCAGTGTGTTCCCATTTAACCACTGCCCTGGTCCTTTTTGATGGAAGGGGTAGTAGGAACTGTAGATGCTGGAGAATCTGAGACAACAAGGTGTAGAGCTGGATGAACTCAGCAGGCCAAGCAGCATCAGAGGAGCAGGAAGGCTGACGTTTCGGGCCTAGGCCCTTCTTCAGAAATGGGGGAGGGGAAGGGGGTTCTGAAATAAATAGGGAGAGGGAGAGAGGTGGATCGAAGATGGATAGAGGAGAAGATAGGTGGAGAGGAGACAGACTAGGCAAAGATGCAGGGATGGAGCCAGTAAAGGTGAGTGTAGTTGGAGAGCTAGGGAGGAGATAGGTCAGTCCAGGGAGGACGAACAGGTCAAGGGGGAGGGATGAGGTTTTTCGGTAGGAAATGGCGGTGGGGCTTGATGTGGGGGGAGGGGCCTCCCTAACCTGTCCTTCCACCCACCTATCCCCTCGATCCGTCTTCTATCCGCCTCCCCCCTCCCTATTTATTTCAGCCCCCCCCCCCAAATTCTGAAGAAGGGTCAAGGCCCGAAACGTCAGCTCTCCTCCTATGATGCTGCTTGGCCTGCTGTGTTCATCCAGCTCTGTGCCTTGTTATCTCATGGGTTTGGAAGGGGCTGGCTTCAGGAACTTTGGTGAATTTCAGCAATGAATCTTGTAGATGGTTTAGAAAGCATTTGTGGTTGTGCCAGACAATTGGGCTACACTGTTCTGGACAGTGACAAGCTGTTTAGAGCTGTGCTTATCCAGTCAAGCGGGGAGTATGCCATCATGCTCCTGACTTGTGCCTTGCAGACCGTGGACAGACTTTGGGAGTTGAGAGGCAAGTTACTCATTGTAGAATTACTAGCCGCTGATCTGCTCTCTTACCCACTGTATGTGCATGGCTAGACCAGTTCAATTTCTGCTTTGTGATCATGGGTGATTATGGTGGTGGTAATGGCATTGAATGTCAAGGGGTGATGGTTAGATTGTCTCTTATTGTCTGGCATTTGCATGGCATGGATGTAACTTGCCAGTTTATAGGCTGAGCCTGCAATATTGTCCAGATCTTGTTGCAGTTGGATGTGGAATTGCCAGATAGTTAAGCAGTCTGTGAATTACTCTGAACATTTTCAGATCACATGGAACATGCCCACCTTTGCCCTTATGATAGGTGATCAGCTGTTAATGAAGCAGCTGAAAATGGTTTGGTCAAAAACGCTACCCTGAAGAACTTCTGAAGAGATGCCCTGGAGCTGAGATGATTGACCTTCAGCAGCCACAACTAGGATTGACTCCAACCAGCAGACAACTTTTTTCCCTGATTTCCACTAAGTCCAGTTTTGCTATGGCTACTTGATGCACAACTCTGGCAAATGTGATTTTCATGTTAAGAGTAGTCATTATTTTACCTCTGAAATTCAGCTGTTTTGTTCATGTTTGAACCAAGGCTGAATAAGTCCAGATTCCAGTGGAAAACCAACTTTTCTGATGAAGGGTCTAGGCCCGAAACATCAGCTTTTGTGCTCCTAAGATGCTGAATGGCCTGCTGTGTTCATCCAGCTCCACACTTTGTTATCTTTAATAATCACAAGTTTCAGTTTTGCAGTTTTTGGTTACTTTGCTGATTTGTTATTGAAGATATTCACATAAGTTTATTGCAAAAAAGGGAAAGCAAACTGCTGCACATGTATGAAAATTTGGAAAGATCTCAACATAAACAATGAAAGTAAAGATTGAACTTTTTTTTGTCAAAATTATGCTTTACAGATACTTAATTCCAGTGAACTAACATGCCTGTTTTTAAGGTTTATTACCCAACTGAGTCTTTCCATTTTTGATGGCCAGGTGATCTAGACTTGCACTTCTGACACAAACTTGATTCGTGGCTCTGGCCATCTGCCTTGTAACCATAAGAATCAACTTTGCAAACATACAGCCACTAACGTCCTAGGTCGCCGATTTAAGATATTCAACTTAATTCACATGATCTGTTGAAAGTAATGTCTTCAGTTCACTGTTCCAAATTACATTCTGACCTCTTTTATAAAAACAGTTACAGTTAAAGTCTTCACTCTAGTGTAATAAGGCTTTTTTAATGAAGTATAAACCTGATGAAGCTACAAAACTGGATACCGTGCATGCTAAGCAGTGCAAGCAGCATGCAGTAAACAGGTCTAAGCAATACCATAACCAGTGGATCAGATCTAAACCTCGCAGTTGTCACCTCCAGTCGGGAATGGTGATGGACAGTTAAACAACTAGTAGAAGGTGGAGGTTCCATGAATATTCCCACCAAGGGAGACCCCAGAACATCGGTCTAAAATGAGGCTGAAGCATTTGTATCCATTATCTGCCAGAAATCATTGAATCCTACAATGTGGATAGAGGCCGTTTGGCCCACTGAGTCCAAGCTGACCCTTAGTGTCCCACACAAACCATACCCCCAACCCTCAAAATCCTATCCCTGTAACCCTGCATTTACCATGGCTAATTTACCTAGCCTGCATATTTCCTGGACATTATGGGCAAATTAGCATGGCCAATCCACCTACCTTCACATCTTTTGAAGTGTGTGAGGAAACAGGAATACCCAGAGAAATCCACGCAAGCACAGGAAGAATGTGCAAACTGCACAGTCATCTGGATGGAATTGAACTCACGTGCTTGGTATGTGGTGTATGTGATCCATCTCCATCTCCATCTCCTCAGGTCCAAAGCATCACATACCCAATCTTCAACCAATTTGATTTCCTTCACAAATCAAAAAAAAGGCTGAAGTAGCTGAAGGCACTAGATGCTGATCATCTGATTGATGTTTGAGGGTGTTGCTGGTGATGGTATGAAGTGGCTGTTGCAACGATGTAACCTGCTGACTGGTTTTCAGTTTGGCTTCTGTCAGGGCAGCTAGGCCCTGGCTGCATTACAGCCTTGGTTCAGACATGGATAAAGAATCTGAACTCCATAGGTGAGGAGAGAGTGACGGTCCGTGATAGCAAAGCAGCATTTGATTGTGTGATGTCAGGGAGTGTCAGCAGAACTGGAATCGGAAGGAATTCTGGAAAATTCTGATGAAGAGTCTCAACCTGAAATGTCGACATTCCTGTTCCTCTGCTGTCTGACCTACGTGTTCTCCAGCTCCACACACTGACTGCAGCATCAGTGTTCTTGTTATCACCTAGGGAAAATTCTCCACTGGCTGGAGGCATACCTAGCATAAAGGAAGAAGCAACACCGATGGACGTGGGGGATAAAAATCACTGATAGCAATAACTGCAGATGCTGGAGTCAGATAATGGTGTAGAGCTGGACAAGCACAGCAGGCCAGGCAGCATCAGAGGAACAGGAAAGCTGAAGTATCAAGTCGGGACCCTTCTTCAAAAAACTTGGGGGATACTTTGTGTATGAAATGTGCAAGTGCACAGGTGCCGCTGGTAATCAGGAAGGTCCATGGAATGTTGACCCTTGCTTCAGGGAGGTTGGAATATAAAAGTAGGGAAGACTTACTGTAACTGTACAAGGTGCTGTTAAGACTATGTCTGGAGTACTAAGAGTACTTGTAGTCCCCTTAGTTATGGAAAGATATTATTTCATTAGAGTCAGTTCAGAGAAGGTTCGCTAGGGTGATCCCTGGTATGGAGAGATTGTCTCATGAGCAGAGGCTAGAGAGTTTGGGACTCATTGGAGCTTAGAAAAATAAGAGATGATCTCATTGAAATGTATAGGATTCTTAAGGGACTTGACAGGGTAAATGCTGAGAGAATGTTTCCCTTCATGGAAGAGTCTAAAGCCATAGAGCATGGTCTCAGAATAAAGAAGTACCAATTTAGACTGAGCTGAGGAATTTGTTCTGAGAGTCTTTGGAACTCTTTGTGACAGGTAGCTGTGGGGGCAGAGTTCCTATGTATTATTAAAAGCCGAGATAAATTCTTGATCAGTTGGGGAATCAAGGGTTACAGGGACGGGTTAGGTTCAGCCATGACCTTGTTGAATGGTGGGTCAGGCTCAAGGGAATGAATGGTCTACCTCTATTCCTATTTCTTATGGTCTAAGATGGTTGTGGTTGGAAGTCGCATCACTCCTAATGTCCTATGCCAAATTCTGCAACAACTGACTTACCACCTATCTCCACTCATGTCTGCCATCTACAAGACATCAGTTAGGAGTATGACAGTATACATCCCACTTGTCTGGATGAGTGCAGCTCCAACAGTAATCAAAGCCTTGATGCCATCCAGGACACAGCAGCTGCTTGACTATCACCCTATCCACCAATTTCAATAATTGTTCTCTTCACTACTAATGCACACTGTGTACCATCTACAAGGTGTAGTACAATAGATTGCTGCAGCTCCTTCAACAGCATCTTCCAAACTTGTGACCGCTGCCATCTCTGAAGGATGAGGTCAGCAGATGTTTGAGAGCATTACCACCTGTGAGTTCCCTTCCAATTGACATACCATCCTGACTTGAACTAGATTCCTATCCCTTCACTGTTGCTGACTAAGTACTGTACCGTTGGAAATGACATCATTCAGATATAGATCTAAAGCCCTATGTAGCCCATCTGTTAGATGGATGTATAAGATTCCATGGCACAATTTGAAAAGAAGTAGGCAACTTCTGATGCAATAGGTAGCATTCATCCTAATACCACTGAAACAAATTAACTGTTCAGTTATTTCATTGCCAATTTTGGGACCTGACTACCCATTTATTGAATGTTGAATTTGCCTACATTACAACTGATGACTAATACTTTGAAGTATTTTGGGAATCCTAAGGACCATGTATAGAAATATATGCCAGTTATTTTTAAAAGCTGAGAATTGACAATTTATGAAGAAACATTTGCTGATGTATTAATTATCAGAAGAGAATCAGATGTATGCTTTTCTTGTGACTGTTCAATTTGAAAAGTTTTTTTTAAATGAATTTCATTTCTCTTTAAGGGAACGACAATGGGTGGATGATTTTCCTCTTCATCGCAGTGCCTGTGAAGGTGTTACGGAGTTGCTGAGCAAACTTCTAGATAGTGGCTTTTCAGTTAATCAGTTGGACAGTGATCATTGGGCACCTATTCATTATGCTTGTTGGTATGTAATTTGGCTTCGACCAAACTTTTCATTATTTTCCATAATTAAAACTTATTAAAAGAATCCATGAAAATAAAGTTGTTCATGTTAAGTAAAGCCAAGAATGAAGTCTGCCACAGATTTTTATTTTTCTGACTTAGGCAGTGCCTGGTTCTTCCATAGCAGTGTTATAGTTCAAGGGATTTGTCGTCATTTTTCACCAGTATTCCTTGGTTATGTCACAATTTCTGTTCTTGCACTTTGGTCGTCTTGTATGCTGCGTTGGATCTTGCTGGTATCACAAACATTTGGTGAGATTTTCCATTCCCAGAGGTAGTGAGACCAAAAGTGAATGTGATGACATAATTGGAAATCTGATTATTGCCGTTGCAATTTTGGAAACTAAGTTCGCCACACCTCACCTTCTCCACCCCACACCCTCCCCCGCCCCCTGAGATGCTGAAATGACTTTCTCGCAGAAAATCTATCTGCATACATTTGCACCTCATTAGTTAACTCCCTTGAATTAAATCCATTTTCCGACTAGCTTCTGCTCAATCAAGAATAATACTTGATTCTTTGGAAATTCGACTACAACATGGTTTTCTCACTGGGCAACTGCTCCACATCCTTCATATCCACGCCCTTGTTAACCGTCTGGCTGCTGTGACGTTTTATCCTGGCATCCAGCAATTGTTGGGGCTTCCTATTTGGGAATTCCTCTTTTCTATCAAGAATTTAACATGACTGATGTACACAGCAATCTGGTGCAATAAAGTTTAAGGTGATTCAAAGCCTCTCAGGGTGCCTTTTGTCTTTTGCAAATCGCTATATTCTGTACACTTTTGAAGGGCCCACCCTGTTGTTATTGTTTTGTACCTGACATGAAAGTACAGTATGGCCTGAATTGGCTTTTTGTGATCTTGCTGGCCTCCATAAGTCGATGGAGCCAGGCATAGTTTCTTGAAATCCAGTTTTGCCAATAGCAATAATGCACAGTTGTTAAGACTGTAAGCCATGATGATGCAACTGGCATATCCCCTGTTGAGATGAAGGGTGCTATGAGAGGTCTCCAGTAAAGACTGTATAGTCAGTTTTTAACCAGTCAGTGCATCTCTTTTCCCCTTGCTGTTGCGAGTCTGTCAGCTTGGTCATTGAGATTTTTGGAAAATGGTACTCGTTTAGGGTGCAGTTGCAGCCCTTTTATCATGATACAGCATCTTCATCAAAAGGATTCCACTGCCATCATTTTGAAATCTTCCATGAGGTCACTGCAGCTAGCTAATGCAATTCAGTGCTGGGTTTCTCGATAGCAGCCATGGCTCTTGGACCCTGGCCCATTCACAGGCGTCGGCTTCTTTGGCAGGCAGTTGGCCTACACGGAATTTTGCTGGGCCACGGAGGATACTCTCCCCACACTTGGCCGAAGTTATATCTAAGAAATCCTCAGCCTGCTGATTAGAGATATGGCACTGCCCGTGCTTCAGCCACGGCCAGAGACCTGAAGATGCGATTCCAGTGCCTGGATTGTTCAGGTATACTTCAGACAGGCTGCCCATATCATTGTTGTCTGCTGCATCCTCCACAGTCTCGGCCACCAATGGTGGGAGGGGGATGTGTTTACTGAGGAGATGATGCAGGAAATGAAGAGGAAGTTGGGAGTGAAAATTTTGCCATGGGTCAAAATAACCATTTGAGAGAGGAAGAGAGGGAAAATATCAGCTGAACCACGGAGACCAGAGACCACCTTCTAGTCACCAGCTTCCAGGAGGCCAAGCTGTCCAGAGACACTGTTATGTTTTCATTTGTGCATTTTGCTGTTCCCTTCTGTACGTTCCTCAAAGATTTTCATTTGATTTATGATAACACTTACTTCCTCTCACGTGTGGCTGGGATCCTTTTTCTGTAAAAGCACGTGTGGACACAAATCTTGTCCCAGATTAAGAGATAACAAGGTGTAGAGCTGGATGAACATAGCAGGCCAAGCAGCAGCATAGGAGCAGGAAAGCTGATGTTTTGGGCCTAGAACCTTCTTCTGAAATACTAGATGAAGAGGTCAAGGGAGGGGATGAGGCCTTGGGGTGGTGTCCAGGAGGAGGTGATGTGGGAAAAGGGGTCAGTAGAGGGAGGGTTAGGCTCACGGCTAAAGAATTGAGCGTGGAGGCAGCGGATAAACTGCTCAATGTCCAAGCGTGACCGGTACTTGTTGATGTGTGGATAAAGGGGAACAGAGGTGAGCCCTGTACTGAGGACTGACCATTCGTCCTCAGTAAGGGGGAGGTCTGGTGGGATGGTGAAGTCTGCAGGTCTAGCTGTCTTGCCGTGGATTAAGATGGCTTTAAAGCACTGTGATGTTGAGCACTACTGCATTCAGCTCCAGGATGCTTGTGTTAAAATGGTCCTTGCATGCAAGTCCCATCAAGGAGTACACTCCATTTTGAATACCACCTTGTTGCTTATGTAGGGGAGGCAATGGCATAGTGGCATTATCGCTGGATTGTTGATCCAGAGCCCCAGGTGATGTTCTGGAGACCTGGGTTTGAATCCTGTGGTGATGGAATTTGAATTCAATAAATATCTGGAATTAATAATCTAATGATGGCCATGGATCCATTGTCGTTTGTCAGGAAAAACCCATCTGGTTCACTAATGCCATTTAGGGAAGGAAACTGCCATCCTTACCTGGTCTGGCGTATGTGTGACTCCAGACCCACAGCAATGTGGGTGACTCTGAATTGCCTGCTGGGCAGTTGGGAATGGGTAATAATTGCTGCCCAGCCAGAGATTCTGTCATCCTGTGAATGAATAAACAAGAAAAATGTGCTTTAGTCAGTTTCCCTGGAAAGCTTCAGAGTGCAAAGTGCTTTCACTGTACCCTCGTAATCTCCAAGCATCTTCGCTGGTGACTCTTCCACTACTATGCACTCTGAAGTTTGGATTTCTTAGCGAAAATACTTTTAGCAGCACTTGTATTAGAAACTGAAATGAGATGTGGCCTTTGTTGATCTCCCCCTTAAATTGTCTTGTGTTGCTTGGACAAACTCGGACAGGTGGCAGACCTTTTCCCATTGATCCTGTAGATACATGATAGGTTTGCCATCTTTTCCATGATGAGTGTGTGCAGGTTCCACCAGTTGAACATCCAAGAGCACTTGCAAAAGGGTGTCACTGAAATTGAGGCTTCTGTGTCCTAGGAGACATTTAGTTGATGTTAGAAACAGACGCCATAGAATCTAGGGATGCTCCTGGCATGCAGTGTTGAAATGGCATCTAGCTGGTCTACCAGGATTGAGAACCTACTTGCTCACCACGTGATTGGCCCCATCATTCGTGTACGTGTCACTTGAATAGGTAATGAGGTAAAAAGTGTGCAGTCATCACCCGTGATAGCACACGGAGTGTGATGCCGATCAAGACGCACTGTCGTAGTTTAAGCCAAAAATGGAAAATCTGTCATTACTTTTCGTATTCTGAAAATACATACAGCTTTCTAATTTTTGTCTTGATCATAACATCTGCTCCAATATTTAGTGAAGGAGATGGCAACAAGTATTGTGGTTATTTTGGGTAACCACTGTGTGTTAAATTTTTATTTCCTATTTTTGTGGTTCCTAGGATTCAGAATCACGTGATTTGGCCGAATGAACCTGTGAACAAGCGACTGGATTTGAATTGATTTGTTCAGCTGTCTAATAATTAACACTAATTTTCTTGGAGAAATCGTACTTGTACTGATTTAATTTTACTTATCACTTGAAAATGGCATTTCATGTCCTTTGGTTTGTGCTGCTTCCAATTGCTTGTAATTATTCCATTACATCAGAAGAATCAGACATTTGATCCATTTATTCAATGTTGTGTTCATCTTCAATATGCTCACATGCTGGCAGTTGCCCTTAACCCATTCCATAGTCAATCTTATCTCGTATTAGAAGTAATGCATATTTAAATCAAGAAAATATTTTTCGCATGTATAAAGATTTTGATATAATCTGTCTAAAATTTTATTCAAGCCTGGAAAGGTAAAGTAATAAACTTAACTTCAATTTCATTTTTCTTCCTGCCTGCTATTTCCTTTTTAGGTATGGAAAGGTTGAAGCTACTCGTATCCTAATAGAAAAGGGAAAGTGTAATCCCAACCTTTTAAATGGACAGCTTAGTTCACCACTTCATTTTGCAGCTGGTGGGGGACGTGCAGAAATTGTGCAGCTTTTACTACAGCATCCTGAGATTGATCGGGTATGGTTCAGATAATTTCTTAGCACGTTCTGTTCAAATCTTCATATAAGCTAGAGCTTTGTTACATTGACCCTTGATTGTGTCTGTATTTTTTTTGGAGCAGATTTAGTGTGCTATTATTAGAAGTTATCAGTTTACGAATGCTAGCTGATTGAAACTAGCAATGAGATACAAAATTGTTGGTGAATCTTCCAGCCTTCCAAGATTCTGACTTCACTGAAAAATTGACTGCATTCAGATTTTCCTCTCATCGTTAAAATACTGCAGATATAAATACGCATTGCACTATCAAGCTGCATATTTATTCCCATTTATCCTTATTTCCCTATTCAAACAGTGTTTTATATACTGCTTTGCATAGAGGTAATGAAGAAATAGATATTTCCACAGCCTATCTATCCACTGCTTCGGTATTTTCTAATTAACCTGTTCAGAAATGCTTTTACTTAAGTGCTGTCTCGGTGGAACCTAAACCTATGCGTTCTCTACTGCTTTGTTTATTGTTTAATCAACCCATTCAGTGATGTTCTTGCATACCACTTGAGCAGGTGTGACTGGAGCCCAGGGTTCCTGGCCCAGAGGTAGGGATACTACACCTGCACCGCAAAAGCCCTTCAAATATTTTTGGTGGTTTCAAACCAGAGACTGTTCGCATCTTGAAGGAATGTGATAACCACCACATCGCAGCAAAGGGTCCTTTCTCTGCTTTGTTCACCCCAAACCTGATGTCATAGGTCTTGTGGTGATAATGTTCCTCCCTCAGCCCATTCAATGTTGTGGAACAAGTCCAGAAGTCTTTCATTTCGAATATGCATGGACAGGCTTCTGATGTTCATGTCTATTAAAAGTCAATTGTAGGACAGGTTTTTAATACATGAGTCCAAGGGAGAATCAACACAGACTGTGTTTTATTTGTTCATAGAATGTGGCCATCTTCTGCTTGGCTTGCACTTATAGGCCATTCTAATTGCATAGTGGGCAGTTGAGTGACACCTGCATTGTTGAGAATCTGAAGCCACATGTTGCCAGATCAAGTAAAGGGTGCTAGATCTCCTTCCCTAATGATATGAAAAACCAAATGGGTTTTTACAACAATCATCAGTGGCTATATAATTACCAATTAGTTTTCTTTTTAAATATTCAGACTTCAATAGAATTCAGATTTTGCTGTCTGCCATGATTGAATTGAAATCCATTTGTCCTGAACATGAAAATAAGTTATAGATTGCAGGTCCAGTGACATTACTGCTTTGGTGCTGTCGACTAAGCTTAATCTGTCAGTTCATAATCTTCTGGAAACCAATTGTTATCATATTCACACAACCAGATATTGAGAAAGTCCACGATAATAAAATGTGAGGCTGGATGAACACAGCAGGCTCAGCAGCATCTCAGGAGCACAAAAGCTGACGTTTCGGGCCTAGACCCTTCATCAGAGAGGGGGATGGGGAGAGGGAACTGGAATAAATAGGGAGAGAGGGGGAGGCGGACCGAAGATGGAGAGAAAAGAAGATAGGTGGAGAGAGTATAGGTGGGGAGGTAGGGAGGGGATAGGTCAGTCCAGGGAAGACGGACAGGTCAAGGAGGTGCGATGAGGTTAGTAGGTAGATGGGGGTGCGGCTTGGGGTGGGAGGAAGGGATGGGTGAGAGGAAGAACCGGTTAGGGAGGCAGAGACAGGTTGGACTGGTTTTGGGATGCAGTGGGTGGGGGGGAAGAGCTGGGCTGGTTGTGTGGTGCAGTGGGGGAAGGGGAGATTTTGAAACTGGTGAAGTCCACATTGATACCATAAGGCTGCAGGGTTCCCAGGCGGAATATGAGTTGCTGTTCCTGCAACCTTCGGGTGGCATCATTGTGGCACAATGATGCCACCCGAAGGTTGCAGGAACAGCAACTCATATTCCGCCTGGGAACCCTGCAGCCTAATGGTATCAATGTGGCCTTCACCAGTTTCAAAATCTCCCCTTCCCCCACCGCATCCCTAAACCAGCCCAGTTCGTCCCCTCCCCCCACTGCACCACACAACCAGCCCAGCTCCTCCACTCCACCCACTGCATCCCAAAACCAGTCCAACCTGTCTCTGCCTCCCTAACCGGTTCTTCCTCTCACCCATCCCTTCCTCCCACCCCAAGCCGCACCCCCATCTACCTACTAACCTCATCCCACCTCCTTGATGTGTCTATCTTCCCTGGACTGACTTATCCCCTCCCTACCTCCCCACCTATACTCTCTCCACCTATCTTCTTTTCTCTCCATCTTCGGTCCGCCTCCCCCCCTCTCCCTATTTATTCCAGTTCCCTCTCCCCATCCCCCTCTCTGATGAAGGGTCTAGGCCCGAAACGTCAGCTTTTGTGCTCCTGAGATGCTGCTTGGCCTGCTGTGTTCATCCAGCCTCACATTTTATTATCTTCGAATTCTCCAGCATCTGCAGTTCCCATTATCATTGAGAAAGTCCAGCCATGTTTGAAACACTCCAAAACTAAACAAATTTAAGTTGTGTAGTCCAGTTTAGCACTTCATTCCCATGAGAGAAATGTGTTCAAATTCACCTATTGCAACAAATGATGAGAAATTTCTTCACACAGAATCATTATTTTATGATTAGAAACATTGCTTAAACTATGCTTTGCATATCATTCTGAAATTGTTTTATGTTTGGTGACTATTACAGCATATTGTGGATCAGCAAGGAAGGACAGCATTGCAGGTCTGTGAAGAGAATAAGCAAAATGATTGGGAAACAACAGTACAACTCCTAAATGATGCATTGAATAAACCAGTAAGTTCATTTACCGAGGTTTTTCCATCACTAAACTGCACAAATCTCCAGATGTTTGACAGTGTTTTGCACGTATTTAGAGAGTTAAAGATTGCGAGTCCAGTGATATTACTGCTTTGGTACTGTCGACCTAGCTTAATCGGTCACTTCATGATCTTCTGGAAACCAATTGTTATCATTTTCACACAACTAGATACTGAGAAAGTACAAGATAATAAAATGTGAGGCTGGATGAACACAGCAGGCCAAGCAGCATCTCAGGAGCACAAAAGCTGACGTTTCGGGCCTAGACCGTCTAGGCCCGAAACGTCAGCTTTTGTGCTCCTGAGATGCTGCTTGGCCTGCTGTGTTCATCCAGCCTCACATTTTATTATCTTGGAATCTCCAGCATCTGCAGTTCCCATTATCACTGAGAAAGTACAGCCATGTTTGAAACACTCTAAAACTAAACAACTTTAAGTTCTGTAGTCCACTTTAGCACTTCATTGAACATTGAGTTGCATGACCAAAATATGCATTTTAGTTAATTGTACAAATGGATATGTAGTACTTTCAGCATGTAATTTTGATTTATTAATTAACCGTCATCTTTTTGTACAAGTGGCTGAAATTTCATAATTATCCAACATCGGAAGATCACAGCAAGCCACCAAGTGAATCAAAAAAGGTGGTGGGTGAATGTCAGATAAGAATAATTCATGTAATCGATAAGAATGAATAGTCAGCAAAACCTGTACTTGAGCTGTCTGAAGTTGTAATTCTGGAGATGGAGAGTAGAACCAGTTCAATCTTTCGAATTAGCTTGATATTCTCTCACTTAAGTCAAGCAGGCCTGCAGTAATCAGTAATATGGATTGACCAAAGAGTTTGGTTCATTGGATAGAATCTGTAGACACAGTTCTTGCCACTTAAATTCCAAAGTTGTATTTGGTAGGATGGCTGTGGTTGGCCAGGAATGGAAAGCTTGCTTGTCGTCTGCTCTGGAAAGCTGTCTGGCTTTAGGTAGTCAAACTGTCACAGTGCCTCCTGCATTTTTTCTCAGTTGTTTAGTCTTGGCGCAGGGCACAAGGTCAGGCTATTTGGGTAATTTGGATGTATGTGGCATGATCATTGTGTATCATTGGCAAATAGGGGCCCTCAACTGGACATGGATTTATCAAGAACAAGAACAGAAATTGTGGAGAAATTCAGCAGATCTAGCATAATTTGTCGAGAGAAAGCACAGTTAACATATTGAGTCCAATGACGCTCCCTCGGAACACCTTTTTGTAAATGGATTTTTCAGGACCTGAATTTGGAACAAGTTAAACACAACAATGTGTCTCCACTTATGTGCTGGATGCACAAATGGAAATAGCTGATGTAATGTAATATTTGCTCTTAATTAGACTTTGTTATTGCTGTAATAAAATACACAGAACTCTAATACATTTGATTCAACTTTGTTATACTTGATAAATGATGTGCAGATTTTCCATTTTATAAAGATTTATAGAGATATTTAGTAAACAGTATGTTAGATTAATCTTAATGTGCTTTAGATATTCGTGATTAAACATTAAAGACTCTGGTATCTTGCTTAAAGCATCATGCTGATATTAGAAATGATTATTGATTATCTTCAGAGATTTATAAAACACTAATCTGTTTGACACATTATTATTAAGAAATCAGAGTACCGAAGTTGTGATCTAAATCTGTGGTCTATATTTGTGGTGAAGTCCAAATATGGCAAGAATACGTAGTGCACTTTTACAAATGTCATCTGAAACAATCTTGATCTGATAGCTGTTGAACCTGAACTTAACACAGTAGTAATACAATTCAAATAAACTTTAAATATTTTGTAAACTACTATTTTTAAATTTTAATTTGAACTTTTTTGTTGCATTATCAGTATGAGAAAGTTAGAATTTATCGTACCGACGGGTCTTATCGTGCTGTTGAGCTGAGGCATGGTAACAATACCACAGTGCAGCAAATTATGGAGGGCATGCGGCTGTCACCAGAAACACAACAGTACTTTACAATCTGGATCTGCTCTGAGAACCTCAGTAAGAAAGATGATTAAATTGATTTTTTTTTTAAGTTTAAGTAATGGTTTAACTAAAATAATGCTAAAATGGTTAAATCTTGCAGAAAATGTTATTTTCAAATAAATTGTTAAAATAAGAGAAAAGATGAATGCATTTTAGTGGGACGATTCCTTGCAAATGTTATTAATTGGTTTTCCCATTTTTAAATAGCACTGGGATGATGAATTCATGATGCTCATGCTAATTCACATCGCAGATTCTCAATATAAGGGAGAAGGACAATTTGTTTAGCTTTGTAAAAATTCTTGTTCAATGCTGGTGGCATGTTCTTTTGCGCTATTGCAAGGAAATATGACCCATTGTTAGCTTGAAGCACTTGCACATTGCACCAGCCACCTTGCAGTCTGTGGATGAGATTAGGGACAGTTTAAGACCACATTTATTCTGGTAGGATTATGCATATTTTATATTGGGTACTCAAAACCAACAAGTAAAGCTGACTTTTTTTGTCCTAGCGATCTGGTCTAGATTTGAATACAGCTCCCAGAAATGATATACTATTGTTAACCCATTGAACTATCCCACTCCTTCATTTCTCCTCTCTTAAAAAGTAATAAGTAAATTTAATGGTGAAGACATTGCCACGTTATCATTCAGTTTTTTTTCCTCTAGGTTTGCAGCTCAAACCGTACCATAAATCACTACAGCACTTGCGAGACTGGCCAGAAATTGTTGCAGAATTAACAAGCCTTGATCCACATTTGGAAAAACCACAACTCTTCCTGCGCAGGGATGTACGGCTTCCACTGGAAACTGAAAAGAAGGTTAGTGCTAAAGTGCAGCATTATAAACAGAAGTTTTGCTTGAGGAGCAATACAAATTTATAAGGCCTTGCCCTTCTTTCACTGCTGAAAATGGTTTTCAGCAATTGTATATGCATGATTCATTTGTGAAAACCGATGGGATTTCGAATGGTTTGAGAGGATGGTTTTCTATTCCGAAGCCATGCTTTAAACAATATTTAGTTCAACTGTAGTGAAGATGTGAGCTATTCAATTCTGTTGTTGTCGTTTCTTTGATTGCACTTGTCATGTGTGGATGATTAGTTAATTAACAAAATAAGATTCTAAGGTATTGTCACTGATAAAAATGTTCAGAGTATTTTTTTTCCAGCAGGGTACATTCTTGAAAATGGCCAAGATGTTCCAATGGCCAGATAGTCATTGAAGCAGCATGGACTGGAGTTCTGCATTGGGACCATATGAAATCCCAGGTGCAACCCACTCTCAGGAAATTGACCAGGAACGTAAAGATTCCGATGGGCAGTTTCCTGCATCTAGGACCCTCTGGTAGAATCCATTTAACGTTGAAGAGTTTAGAGTGTTCAGCTTCAGTGAAGCCAGTTGCTACCCAGGAAAATTCAGGATTAAAGCCTACTACTCTCGCCCCTACTCCACCAGCACAACTCAAGTTGTAGGATGCAACACATCCACCAGTGGCAACACTTACCTCAACCCTCCAAAGCACATGCTGACTGAGAGGCATTTACTGCAAATTGATTGACTTAACTTTACATCACAGACCAACAGACTACTTTATTTGCATTGCTTTCTTGTGTATTAGGCAGTTATCATTTAGCTGCAGTTTCCCAGTTCACTAGGATGTCTACAACTATCAGTATTTCCAGAGTGTGATACAGTTATGTCTAACAATATTATATAAATGCAACTAAGCAGTGTTGTATCAAAAACTGTGTAGGTAAATCTTTTGTCCTGACTGGTTTATTATTTTGTTCAACAGCGACGTTCTTGGCTTTTCATTGATTTGGCTCATTGCTAATGCGATAACTGGTCAGTCAATGTTACTGACTGACTTTGCTCCTGCTTCAAATATAAATAACGTTTTTATCAAGTTATGTCAGACTTAGCATCATGAAGCTTCCAAGTCTACATAACTAAATTGCTGAGTTACATTGAGTGAGAAATATCTTAGTTATAATTTTAATTACACCTAAGTATAAACATTGTATTTGTAGTATTGGGCAGGACAGTTGCAGAAGAATTCATGTGAATGTGCGAGATTATCCAGTCTGAAAATATAACATGAGAATTACAAGCAGGAGTAGGTTATTCTGTCTCTTTAGCCTGCACCACCGTTCATAAAGATCCCAGTTGATCTGCCCCAGACCTCTACTACTTTTTCATGGTTGCTGCTTATAACTGTCAACTCCATGATATTTTAAAACCCTATCTACATAGAACATAGAATAGTACAGCACAGAACAGGCCCTTTGGCCCTCGATGTTGCGCCGACCTGTGAACTAATCTAAGCCCCTCCCCCTACACTATCCCATCATTATCCATATGCTTATCCAAGGACTGTTTAAATGCCCCTAATGTGGCTGAGTTAACTACATTGGCAGGCAGGGCGTTCCACACCCTTACCACTCTGAGTAAAGAACCTGCCTCTGACGTCTGCCTTAAATCTACCACCCATCAATTTGCAGCTATGCCCCCTCGTACAAGCCAATGTCGTCATCCTAGGAAAAATATTCTCACTGTCCACCCTATCTAATCCTCTGATCATCTTGTATGTCTCTGTTAAATGCCCTCTTAGGTCTGCCCTCATTGAAGAGAAGAAGGCTAAGTCCCTCAGCCTTTCCTCATAAGACCTTCGCTCCAGACCAGGCAACATCCTGGTAAATCTCCTCTGCACCTTTTCCAATGCTTCCACATCTTCCTATAATGGGGTGACCTCTTTAAATGTTAGCCTTGACAACTGTCTGGGGTATAGAATTCCAGATATCACTACCCTCTGAGAGAAGAAAGTCTTTGTCATCTTGCTTTTAAATGTGTTCCCTTATTCTGTAACTTTGTCCACTAGTTTGAGATTTTAACCATTCAGAGAAACATTATCTCAACATCTAACCTGTCACTAGGATCACCTCTCATTCTTATAAACCTAATGGATAAAGGTCTAAGGTGTTTAGCTGTTCTTGGAACGTCAAGCCCTTCACCCAAGGAATCAGCCTAGTGAATCTTTTTTTGAATTGCCTGCAATCACCAACACCATGCAGTTGTAACAAGACTTCTGTGTTTTTAAACTCCAACTCCTGAGCAATCAATCACAAAACTCCGTTTGCCCTCATGATTACTTACTGCATTGGCATACCAATGTTTTGTGTTTCATGTGCAAGAACACCCAAATCCCTCTATGCTGCACTACTTTGGTGTCACCCTTCACTAATTAATATTTCTTTTCATTCCTGCTAACAAAGTGCATGACACCAAACTTGCCCACATTAAACTTTCTGCTACATTTTTGCCCTCAGAGTATTTTTATTAGCATGCAAATTCCTTTAGTCCTTGTTATAACATGCCTCATCCCACCTATTTTTGTCTGATCAGCAACTTTGCACACTTTCTCATTGCTTCACTACCAAGATGCTAATATGGATAGTAGTAATTGAGGTCATGTGACTGGCTTTTGTGGTATTCAACGTGTCATGTCTTTGCAGCCTCAAAAAAACCCATTAATCCTGACTGCCTGTTTTCTGTGTATTAACCAATCCTCAATCTGTGCTGATACATTACTCCCAATAGTGTGAGTTCCTGTCTTGTGCAATAATGTATTATGTGACAGTTTACCGAATGTCTTCTGGAAATCCAAAATACACCACATCTACTAAATCTCCTTTATCAACTCTCTTTGTTATATCATCAAAGAACTCAGCAAATTTGTCAAATTGTTTTCCCTTTCACAAAATCATGTTGATTCTGTTTGATTTTATTAAGCTTTCCTAAATGTACTGCTATTTCTTCCATTTTAATGAGCTCCAGCATTTTCTGACTGACATGTTAAACTGACTAACCTATGATTCTTGCTTTCTATCTCTCTCATGTCTTGTACAAGAGCTTCACGTTAAAAGTTTTCCAGTCCTCCGGAACAGTTGTAGAATCCAGTGAGTTCTGGAAGATTTAAGCTAATGCTTCCAATATTTCTGTAGCCACTTCCTTTAAAACTTTTGAATGCAGACCATCAGGTACTGGCACATTGTCTACTTTAGTCCTATTAGCTGTTCAAATACTTAGGGCTGTAGAGAGGATTTTAAACTAATTACTGAGCAAAGAATTTGGGAGAGGGAAAATGTAGGACGTCAAAGCAAGAGGATACAACGTTATTGGGAAGCTATTTGGATACCAATACCCAGGGTAGAACAGGAAGAGGTGGAGTGCACAAACATAGAAAACCAGCAAGATATTGGGTCAAGCGGGGGATAAAATG
Source organism: Stegostoma tigrinum (assembly GCF_030684315.1). Classification (NCBI taxonomy): domain Eukaryota; kingdom Metazoa; phylum Chordata; class Chondrichthyes; order Orectolobiformes; family Stegostomatidae; genus Stegostoma; species Stegostoma tigrinum. Next base: position 108,672,685 of record NC_081355.1, read on the forward strand.
GTGAAGAGAGAAGATTAATGCTATTCACTTGAATACACATAGTATTTAAACTAAAATAATTTAATTAATAGCACAAATACAGGTAAATGGGTATGACCTTGTAGCCATTACAAAGACATGGTACAAGCAGATCAAAACTGGGAATTAAATATCCAGTGACTTTTTGAGAGGATAGGCTGGAAGGAAAAGGTGATAAGGTAGCAGTTTTAGGACAGGATGGAATAAGTATTATAACAAGAAATGATCTTAGGACAAAAGCTATAGTACCCGTATGGGTGGAAGTGAGAAATAACAAGAGAAAGATGACACCAGTAGGAGTAGTCTATAGTCCTCCTACTGTTTGGTAAAACAACAATAAATCAGGAGGTAATGAAGACCTATGATAATGGCAGTGCATTAATCAATGGTGACTTTCATCATCTTGTAAATAGCTAGATTCACAAAGGTAGCCACAAGGAAGAATTTGTAGTACGAATTAAGGTCAGTTTCCTAGAACAAAATATTGTGGATCCAATCAGGTATGACACTGTTTTGGGTAAGGTGATAGCTTTAATGAATCATGTGGTAAAAGAGTGGCTTGGAAACAGTGAACATGACACAGCAACATTTAGCATTTGATTTGGTAGTGAGGATCTTGGGTTGCAAGCATAAATCTGCGTAATTACATAGAAATGAGGACAGAGCAGGATGGATTGGTTTGGGAAGGGGGTTTAATGGCTAAGGCAGTTGAGAAACAATGGCTTAAGAAAGCTTTTCATAGCTAGATCAAAATCCCTGGAATTTCCTCCCTAAGGGTAATGGGGGTCTACCTGTAGCACATGGACTACAGTGGTTCAAGAGGGCAGATCACGACTACCAGCTGACGGTCAACTAGTGGTGGATGATAGGTGCTGGCCAGCCGTTGTCCCAACGCCCATGTTCCATGAGTAGATAAGTCAAATATATTTTAGTGTAAAAGAAGGATTCTAGGAATAGAATGAATCAACCATCGGTAACTAAAGAAGTTAAAGACAATATCAAATTGAAAGAAAAAAAACTGTGGCAAAGATTAATGGTGAGGCAGAGGATTCGGAAGATTTTAAAACTAACAAAAGACAACCTGAAAAAGGAAGGGATAAAGTTTGAGGGTAAAATTGCATGTCATTTCAAAATGGACAGCAAGAGCTTCCTGAAGTAAATGAAGAGAAGCCAGTGAGGTTGGGGAAATAACAATGGGGAACCAGGAAATGGTTGAGGACTCTCCTAACTCTGAAGTGTTAACTCTGATTTCTTTTCACAGATGTTGCCAGACCTGCTGAGTTTCTCAGCAGTATATTGGGTCAAGCAAGGGGAGAAATGGGGAAAAGGCAAAATTAATGGTTATTTAATGTTTGTTTCAGATCACTTATTAATCTTAATTATATATTACTGGGGAGGTGGGGGTGTGATGGGGGCTGCCTTTTAGCTCAATTGGTTGACTGTCTGATTTGGAATGCAGCATTCACTTTCCCCAGGCTGAGGTTATGGTGAAGGACTCTCCTCCTTACCCTCAGCCTTGCCTGGGGTGTGGCGACCCTGAGCCCCTCTAATGAGAGAGTAACTCTGTAATCCAGCAGAATTACAGCAGCCCTTTTTACGAGATCTAAAATTACATACCTGAGTAAGGTGAGCCAATACTGTTCTAAGAAAGAATCCTGATGCACTCTACAGATTTGTCTTCCATGTCACCCTTGCCCATCTGATTTATCCAGTCAATATGCAGGTTAAATCAGCAATTAAAATTGTAGTATCCTGCTTGCATGCCTGACTCCTACCATGATTTCTTTATCTTGCTATTCCTTACTTCCACCCAAACTGATCTACATCACAGTATGTTGCACTTGTGACACTACTCAGCACACTGATAATTTCCATTATTAACAGCATCCTTTTCGTTCTTGCCTTTGCTTCCAAAATGTCAAATACTCTTGAATATTGGATTCCCACTCTTGCTGACTCTGCAACGTAATAGTTATCAAGTTATATTCATTTATTTTTGTTTGTACTGCCAATTCTTCTATCTTGTTAGAAATGCTGCATGCCTCTCAGATAAAGAGCTCTAGGCTTTGACTTCTACCTTTATTATGACTCTGGCTTTAATTGCTGCTGCACTTTTCTACAAATGTGTTTACCTCTTTCTGTAACATTTTGATTATTGTTCCTCTTCACTTTATGCTTTTGCACTCTCATCTCTTTTTGAAACTTATTTAAAACTTTGTTTCAGTTGAATAGTTTTAGAAGAATGAGTGGTGATTTCATTGAATATAGGAAAATATACTGAGTAGAAAGGATATTGTGGTGGCTTTGTGTCTTTGATTCAAAACAATCTCAGAACTAAGCACAAATTATTAGAACAGAGATTACAAAGAATTTTCTTTCTCCAGAGTGCAGTGAATCATTAAAATTCCCTACCCCAGAGGGCTGTAGATGCTTAGTCATTGCCTATATTCAAAACACACATTGATAAATTTCAAGCTACTAATGATATCAAGCAGTAGAGAGGGAAAATAGTGTTGAGGTAGATAAGCCATGATGTAGAATAGTGGAGCAGGCTCAAGGGAATAAATGGCCCGCTCCTGCTTTTGTATTTCTTTATATGGTTGCTGTGCAAATTGACATTAATTTTGTTTAATGAGCATAACATGCTGTTAAATGTGTACATTGTTTATGTATATAGTACATATTTTAATTTGTTTATTTAAGGTGGATGATCCACTGGCAATCCTTATCCTATTTGATGAGGCACGTAGTAGCCTGCTGAAAGGATTATACCCATGTCCTGACAGTCAGTTGATAACATTGGCCGGTCTTCTCCTTCAAATCATCTATGGAAATTACGAAAGTAAAAAACATAAGCAGGGATTCCTCAAGTGAGTACATCTTTTAAGTGATTTATCAAATGTAGAGAGCTGCAGGAAAACTGCAGGTCAGGCAGCATCAGAGGAGCAGGAGAGTGAGTCCTGATGAAAGGTCTAGGCTTGAAACTTCAACTCTCTTGCTCCTTTGTTGCCTGACCTGTTGTGTTCTTGCAGCTCCACACTATCGGCTCTGACTCCAGCATCTGTAGTTCTTGCTATCACTGTCAAATGTAGAGAGTTTGGTCAGAGCCTCAGGGATTTCCATTTTAAGATATTGATCATTCTTTCTACTGTACCTTCCAGCAGATTTTTATTCAAAGTCTGGGCTAACATCCTTGCATTATTTAGTATTATAAACAATTCTGTGTCATTCACATAATTATATTTGAGAACTCAATTATTGCTTTTTTAGTTATTGGACCAGGATATTATTAATAGGATGGCCAGTACTTCTCAACCTTGAATTCAGGGATTTAAAATGCGCAACGTACTTTTGCTTTTTGAAGCATGTTGTCTTTGTATTGTAATTTTGGCCTTGTAGAGAGATGCTATTTCTAATCTCTGTCTTCTGTAAACCAGACTACTAGAGAATAGTACACAAAACAGATTATGAACGAACCAGTTGGCTGGCTAACTGAAGCCACTCACCACCAAATGAACTCGTGATTCAATTCCTCTTGGTTGAGGCAGATCTCAACTTGATTCCAAATATGCATGAAAGATCAGTTTCCATTAAATTAGAAACTGAATATTTCCTAAGATTAACAAGATGTATGCTGTTTGGAAGGGAAAGGTAATGATAATATGTTATGTCGTCATGCTTTCCACAGTACATTCTTTTTCCATGACTAGAAAATTAAGGATTTTAAATATGTGCAGTTTTTATCACCACAATTGCAATTATTTCAACAACTGCAGCAAAGGCAAAGTTCCAGACAAAAGTAAATAATGGATTAAGGAAGATGTTTTGATTTTCTACTATGCACTGGCTGCGTGATTGGTATTTTGCTCTTTAAAAGGATGCCACCGGTAGTCCAAATAAGAAATTCTGCTTATGATACAATTGAGCTACCTCGCGTGTCAATTTCAATAAGGGGCAATGGCCGAGACTTGGCTGCATGTCTCAGTTTCATTTTATTTCAGATGTTCATAATAGGCAAAGTACAGACTGTACTCAATCGACCTGCACTTGCAAAACCCAAACAAGGGTCCATTCTGTCCCACCTTGCCAAAGCAGCTCCTGCTGATGCAGAAAGGTCTCATACTGGGCCCAAACCGACCTCTGCTACCACCTCCACGCATCTGTGTGGATGTAGAAGTTGTGGGGAACCCAAACTCGCCCCTGTTTCCACCATAATTCTGTGCAGGACTCACCTCACCACCGGTGATGCTGTTGTTGCCAACGTCATTGTCATGACCAAGCTCTTCACAAGAGGCAAGTAAACAAAAGAAAAACAACAAGAGGGAGACAACAAAAGTGGACAGAGCAAATGAGCTCCCAGCTCAGGAGCCCTACTCCTCCACCATCATGGATTAGCTGCATATTAAAGCCATCTGAATTCTCCCTTCACCTAATATTGTTAGGTATGTACTCTATGTGACAGGACAAGAAGAGTGCACAATTAATCCTCTAGTCCAGGATTGCTAAAGTTGTGTTTCGGAATTTTTCTCAATGAAGATCAGGTAAATTCAATATAGTGCAAAAATTGAATTTCTGGCCTGGCTGAGTTTCATAATAGAATGCATTCACCACTATTGAGGCAATTATTTTGCGTTATTTCAGAAAATGTTTATCTTAAGCATGTTTCACTGTTCAGCTATTAGTGAGCATTGATTATTTATTTTGTTATCTATAATGTTGAATATCTTTTACTGAATAAAATTCTATGCATTTCAGTGAAGAAAATCTTAAATGTATCTTGCCATGTACCAAACTAAAAAGCAAGGCTCCACACTGGATCAATAGGATTTTACATGAATACAAGGTCAGTTCGTATAAATCTTTGAAATTTTGATCTCCCCATTAATTCTTTCCTTTCTCGATTACTTGACATTTTATTTAAAAAAAGCACTTGAACATATGTTACTACTTCAATGTGATTATGAAATTATCTTCAAAACTGCTGTACGAGTGGAAGTAAGTTAGTGTAACTTTAAGGTATGGTAAGGATAGCCTTAGATTACAGGAGGACATACAAAGGCTGATCAGATGTGCTGATCAATGGCAAGTGGAATTCCGGATAAGTGAGATAATGCGTTTGGGCTGGACAAATAAAGCAAGGGAAAACATGAACGGTAAGACCCTGGGAAGCGCCAATGATCGGGGACCTTGTGCATGTACACCTTTAAAGTATCAAAACAGGTGAATACGAAGGTATACTTGCCTTTATTAACCATGGCATAGAGGTTAGAACAGAGGGATTATGCTGGAACTGTATCAAATGTCGGTTAGGCCACAGCTCAAGTACTGTATGCAGTTGTAGAATCCACATAATAGGAGTGATGTCATAGCTTTGGAAAGGGTGCTGAGATGATTTGCCAGGAAGTTGTCTTGGCTAGAGTTATTGAAGAGATTGGACAGCCTGGGTTAGGATAGAGGGTGGTGATCGATGATTGATTGTTTTCTGGACTAGAGGCCTGTGACCTGTGGTGTTCTGCAGGAATCAGTGTTCAGTCCACTGTTTGTCATTTATGAAGGATTTGGCTGAGAATTTAGGAGGCACAGTTAGTGGGTTTGCAGATGACGCCAAAATTGGTGGTACAGTCAATAGTGAAGAAGGTCATCTGCGATTACAAAGGAACCTTTTAGTTTGAATAAATACAAGGTATTACATTTTGGTAAAACTAACAAGGGCAGGACTTACTACAGTTTATTATAGGGCCCTGGATAGTCTCATCAAACAGACCATGGGGTGTAGGTAAATATTTTTTGAACGTTGTATCTCAGGTAGACAGAGTTGTTAAGAAGGTATTTAGCACACTTGCCTTCATTGCTCAGACCACTGAGTATAAGAGTTGGGACATAATGTTGAAGTTGTACAGGATGTTGATGAGGCTACTTTTGGAGTACTGTGTACATTTCTGGTCACCCTGTTGTAGGAAGGATATTATTAAATTGAAGAGCATTCAGAAAATATTTTCCAGGATGTCGCTGGGACAAGAGGATTTGAGTTATAGGGAGAAGCTGAATAAGCTGGGACTTTTTTCTCTGGAGTGGAAGGTATTGAGAGGTGACCTTATAGAGGTTAATAAAATCATGAGGGATATAGATAACGTTACTAGCAAAGGTCTTTTTCCTAGGGTGGGACAAGTTCAAAACTAGGGAGCGTGTTTTTAAGGTGAGAGGAGAAAGATTTAAAATGGGCCCGAGGGACAACTTTTCACACCAGAGGGTTGTTCCTGTGTGGGATGAACTGCCAGAGGAAGTGGTAGATGCAGATATGATTACAACATTTAAAAGACATTTGGATAGGTACCTGAATAGGTAGGGTTTAAAGGGATATCTGCTAAATGTAGGCAAGTGGAACAATTTTAGTTTGGGAGACTTAGTTGGCATGGACTTCGTAGACCAAAAGGTCTGTTTCCGTGCTGTATGGTTCTGACTCTAAATTCCTTACAGCAGAGGATATTGAGAACCGACATGATTGAGAGATACAAAATTACAAGCAGAATTAGGTTAGACAGTAAGAAACATGGACATGCCCATCAGCCATGATTTAAATGGCGGAATGGACTTGATGGGCCGAATGGCCTTATTCCACTCCTATGTCTTATGGTCTTATTTTCCCCTTGATTGAGGAATCATTAATCATGGATTTAAGGTAAAGGGCACAAGCTTCAAATGGAATGTGAGGAAAAACTTTTGCATCGAGAGGTTGGTGGAAATCTGGAAGGGTGGTAGAGGCAGTAACCCTCAAAACATTTAAGATTATTTAATTGTGCACTTGAGATGTCATGGCATACTAAGTCATGGGCCAAGTGCCAGAGGTTGGATGGTTGTTTTTAATCTGCATGGACCCAATGGGCTGAAGGGCCTGTTGCTGTTCTGTAAACCTCAGACTCTACATATTACTTTGAATTACGTTGGTTTATGGAGAGTAGAAAAAAATTAGGTTGGGCCTCAGGCATGCTCAAACTTCAAGTGGTCTTGTTCTCAAGCAAAATCCCTTATTAGATTAGTATTCTAGTATTTTTTTACAAGTTGAAACGAATGAATTTTATTCGTGACTGCTAACCCTTTTTTGAACTTGTAATTCAAACTTTGAGCAATCATGTTTAATCAGCGCAAATGAATATTGTGTACTTTTCTTACCACTCCCCAGGTGTTGAATGCTTTTATATGTATGTAGAAAATGAAATGGAGTTGCACTCATTTCTCCAGGCTAACCCTGTTTACATAACCCTCCTGTTTACATCTGAACTGGAAGTAGCATGAATGAAATCTGTGCTGTCAGATTCACTGCCCTTTTAGGTCATGATGCAAGGCACAGCAAAGGTTGATCAGTGTTAAGGTTGATGGTTAAGGAATGTTTAATTACAGTTACAAAAGGGGAATTAGTGTGCAGTTAATAAGCAGCCTAATACTTCCCTAATGGCAAGTGTCAATTTTGCAGCTGCCACAGGTAAGAATCTCAATTGAAAATGAGAGTCCAATCAGAAGCTTGAATCAAATAAGTAACTTGAAACTGACCTGATTAATTAACCATAAAAATAATCAATGCCTGTGGCAACACTTGGCCAGACAATTCCAAAATTACTTCTCAGAACTTGCTTTATATTGTTTCCTACTTAATAAAATTTTCCAGTTTTCCCTTAAAAGTCTTTGCTTCAAACTTTCATGCTCCAGCAAGAATGTGTTTTTAAAAAGAAGCACCTGACTTGTCTCCTCAGCTTCCCTTAGTCCAGTATAGTTCTACCGTTCTAAGACAACTTGTAATGAGAGTTTGCCACCATTTAAATTGGTGAATCTATGCACATTCTCTGGCTTTCATGTCTTATGTTTAACAGTCTGCCCAAAACAGCTTTTTGGTCTCTCCAATTGTGTATGCATTGTGAAAGAATACTTCTCTGACATTATAGCGAAAAGGAAAGTTGTTCTTCCTCAAACTGTCAGCTGTGAATTGGTTAGCAGGTACTACAAACAAAGGTTTTTTTTGCTCTACTTTTCGGTCCGCACCACTCTGCACGCCCCCACCCCCAACATCAACCCCACCAACAAGGTACATAGTCAGACTCTCACTCTCACACAGACTTCTAAGAGTGTTCCAGAAGTATAAATGCTTTATTATTGTTTGTGTTCAAGTATTTTAGCTGATGACACATGGGGGAAATAAATAAGTCACAAATCTGTCCTGAACTACAAGCTAATCCTCTGTACAAACTGTAAACCAAAGTCTTAATTAAAAAATTCCGCCAACAGCATTGGCTGCAGTTCTTTAAACAGTGATTGGATGTGATGAGAATATTTTTCATATGTATCCTTTTATGCACAGCTAACTTTTACTTTGCAATATAAATCTTGAAAGTTGATCAATCTTAAAATCTTTAACAGAGTCTTAGCAGCCGTGAAGGAATTAGTAAGGAGATGCACCACCTTCAGCGTCTTTTCCTGCAGATTTGCTGGGAGTTTCCAACTTATGGAGCAGCCTTTTTCACAGGACAAGTATATACCAAATCAAGCTCAAGTAGTCATAAAGTTGTCAAAGTATACGTTGGGGTAAACACGAAAGGCCTGCATTTGCTAAACATGGAAACGAAGGTAAATTGACAGTGATCCCTGATGAATTTATGATTTAACAAATGTGTGTTTTGATATTGCCCAGAAGGAGACATTTTGTTGAACCTTTGTCTTGCAGTCATCAGGACAAAATTACAAACGTGTAATTTGCACAAAGGAGTAATGTAATATGTGTTTCAGTGCCTGACTGGCGGTTCATATCAAACAAAATGTTTGCAACAAGCAAGATACTGACTGGACTCAAACAACTCATGCTTGTAAAGCTCAAAGATATGATTCTGCAGTTGACAACATTTGTTGTACAATTTTGAGTGTGCGAATGCATCCAATTTAGGATTGTCCGTTGGGTTTGCAGTGTGATGCATTTCCCTGAACTGCAATCTGTATATACCAATATACAGAGTCCTGTTCCTTACTGAAAAAAAAATATACACCGCTCCTGTGACAGTTCAGCAAAATAGGTGGCAACCATTCACTGGTTCATTTCTTAGAGCAGTGCCCTGACCAGAGTCAACTTGTCTTGTACGAAATTTTAACACTGGCAGTAAACTGTTGATCACTACATGCTACATGGTGACTCCTTCTATCAGTCACCCTCCACTTGTCGACCAACCAGCACTCTAGTCTCTCAATAAAAACTGAAAGAACTGTGGATGCTGTAAATGAGAAACAAAAGCAGAAGTTGCTGGAGACACTCAGCAGGTCTGGCAGCATCTGTGACACAAAATCAGAGTTAACATTTTGTGTCTGGTGACCCTTCCTCAGACCTGAAATGTTAACTCTGCTTTCTCTTCACAGATGCTCCCAGACCTGCTGAGTGTCTCCAGCAACTTCTGCTTTTGTTGAGCATTCTTCTCTCATTCAGTATAGATGTTTGCTTCTTTTTAAAGTGATTTTCTTGTGAATTGTCATGATGAATGCAAGTCACAAGCTTTAACAGTATTTTTTACAGTAATTCTCAAGTTCTGTACTACCAAATAACTATTTGTAAACATGCATTTATCTGATCCCTTCCCAACCAATTATGTGATGGATTACTTCTGAAGAACTGAGACTTTCCATCGGCATTTGTTATGAGAAGACCAGTTCCTCAATTCTGTATTAAAACATCTTTTCTCTTTTCCAAGTATAATATTTTATCTATTTGCCATAATCTGTGTAATTATAGTTATAAGAACTAAGATTGTGAACCTTTGGCTTCCTGTTAAACCTGGCATGAGTTGAAAATTTTGCATTCTATTCAACACACAACTTGCATATTTCCACTTTAAGTGTTGCAACAAAGAGCCATTATGTCAAAATTTTTGTAATGAATGCAAGACAAAGTTTCAACTTTGTCTATTTTTTTTCGGTGTTTATTCTGAATCATGAGCAATTATTTTCACTTTTTAATATTGCCCACCCTGTAATCAGCCCCTGGGAAATAGTGGAATTGTCCTGAGCATGTTTGCTCTTGAATTTCCTTTTGGTAATGTGGATGAGATTTACTAGCTGTAAGTGATATTAACCACCTCTATCAGCTCATGACTGAAAATCTTTGCAACGCCATCGGCTGAATTCCAAATGCATTGCCACAAACTGTATCACATAGGAGTTCTTCACTATTTAAGGCTCTGATAAATTATCTTCTGAACTGCAAATGCAATTGGTAATATTAATTTTTTTCTTACCACTATTTTTCCAGGCTTTGTTGATTAGCCTTAAGTATGGCTCCCTCATGTGGCAATTGGGTGAAGCAGATGCCTACTTTCAAATTCACAGTTTGGAAAATAAAATGAGCCTTGTTGTGCATACAAAGCAGGTAAAATGTCCATTCTCATCACTGTTCAGAAGAAGGTGAAACCTTTCAGTTTTATTTAGGAACGTAACTAATGCAAGGGTCTTTTTCTTTTAATTTTGTAACACCAGTACTTGAAGTGAATGATAGTTAATGGAGTTGATATAGCTAGCTCATTATAAACTGATCAAACTGGTATTATAGTAATGGAACTGTGTATTTTTTAAAATTCTGAAATTTTCTTTCAGTAGAAGTCCTCCAAAACGTTAGGATAGTTACTTTTTGAAAGAAAAGAACAAATAATTAATTACCTGTGTAAAGGAACCTTTAAGGATGAGTGTAATTTTAAATTGTTTCTGAAAGTGAGATTGTTCAGCCTGAAGCAAGGGTGTTAAATTTGAATGAGAAATTATGGAAATGCGAGACACAAGATGGTTAAGTTGAATTTAGAAAATACATTAAAAGGCATGACTGTACATAGGCAATGAACAGTTTTCAAATCTGTGGATTTCTTTTCCCCTGTGGCTTTAGATGATGCGCCATTAAGTATGTTCATGGTTGAGAGATTTTTAACCAGTAAGAGGATCAGACTTTGGGGGAAATGCAGGAAGGTGGAGTTGAGGCCTTTGATTTGAATACAGGACTAGTGAAGTCTTGCTTCAGTACTATAGGAGCATGGTTAGACTGCATCTGGAGTACTATGTGTAGTTTTGTCTCCATACATCAGGAAAGACGTCACTGCTATGGAGGTTGCACAGCAGAAATTCAACAGACTTGTTCCTGCAATGGAGTGATTGTCCTGTGAAGAAATATTAGGCAAACTGGGCCTGTATTCTCTAGAGTTTTGAAGAATAAGTAGTTATTTCTTTGAAATCTACAAAATATTTTAAGAGTTAAGCAGTGTGGGTGCAGGTCATAAAACAGAAGTTGCTGAACAAACTTGCCATTTGAAGAAGGGCCCCAGGACTCAATGTTAACTCTGCTTTTTGTTAACTCTCCATGCAATCAGTTAAGTTGTTTCCCCTGGCTGGGGAGTCTAAACCAGATGGTACAACTTGAAAAGAAAGGGGATGCCATTTACGACCGGGTTGAGGAGAATTTTTTTTCCTATGTGATTCTTTGAAATTCCCTACCCCAGAGGGCTGTGAAAGCTCAATCTTTTGAGTATGTTTAAAGTAGAGGTTGGGTTTCTGATTACTAATTGTTTCAAAGATTATGGAGATGGTGTGGGTAAAAGGCATGAAGCATTTGATCAGCTGTAACTAAACTAAATAGTGGAGCAGCCTCAAAGGGTTGATTGGTCTACTCCTGTTGCTATGTTCATAACTGTGTGCTCAGTATTTTAAATTGACTGCAATATTTATATATTTCAATAGAAGTCGGAAGGGTATTCTCAAACTGAGACTTGTGCAGTATCTTTATTGTTTCTTGTGTATGTACCTTTCAGTAACACTTATTTCTGCCTCCATCTTGCAGGCTGGTCTGATTGTGAAATTACTGATGAAATTAAGTGGCCAACTGAGTGTAAATGAAAGAAATCTGACAGAGAGACATGGCTACGGGTAACCCTTAAATATTGTGAGATCTTTATCTTGACAAGGCCATTCCTGTTGAACTGAAGTGCTTTAGATTACTAAGAAGCCAAAAAAACCCACTGTGATTTAGCATTCCATGTATATTTGTATGATAGTGAAGAATTGTATACCTTATTTGTATTTTAAAGCAAACTACGCATTGTGTATGTCGATTATTTCAATGTCTGTTTATTGTGCTAAAGAAAAAAGCTTTTTGGTTCTAAGAACAAAATTCTGACTTACTGTATGCATTATAGCAATAGTTGTGCTCTTCAGTATAGTTTGTAAAGCATTTTAGAAATGTATCACAATATTGACATTTTTTTGCTATGAATTAAAACAGGATCTTTTAGAATTTTAGTTAATTTTCATTTTTCAGAACTATTATGATCCAGAAGAAGGCCATTAATCCTATTAAGTCTGCACTGGAATGAAACCAGCAGACGGTCTGACATCAACGAAGGGCCCAGAAACAACAATGGCAAACTCAGCTCTTTTGACCCTGCAAGGTCCTCCTTTGTTAAATCAGGGGACTAGTGCCAAATTGAGAGAACTGCCTCACAGACTAGCCCACCAAATAGACAGATATGGTCATATCCACGGAATGATACCTTACAATGTCCCAGAAACCACCACCAGCATCCCTGGGTATGTCCTATTTTATCAGTATGGCGGACCTAGCAGAGGTGACAATGCAGTGATATGCAGTTGACAGGGAACTTCTCTAGGTTCTCAACATTGCCTCTGGCTCCCATAAATTCTTATGGCTTCAGGTCAAAGGTGGGTAAGGAAACCGGCCTGCTGAATACCCCATTTCACTCCCTACCAAAGTGGCTCAGTAGCGATTGGTCAAGTGCTTAAGGACATTGCTGCTAGTCTGGATTGACAGGTGATGAGGGAAAAATACACTTGACCTCATTGTCACCAGTCTTCCTATCGCAGATGCATCTGTCCATGACAGTATTGGCTGAAATGACCGTTGTACAATTCTTGTGGAGAAATCCCATGTTCATTTTGAGGATCCATCATGTTGTGCAGCCTACCACAGAGCTAAATAGGATGGATTTAGGACAGATCTAACAGCTGAAGACTGAACATCCATGAGGCACCATGGGTCATCAACAGCAGCAGAAATGTCCTAAAACACAGTCTGTAAACAGATAGCTCATTGTGTCCCCTTTTAGCCATTGCCATCAAACCAGGTGATCAAGCATGGTTCAATGAATAGTGCAGGAGCAACACCAGGTTTTATGTAGCAGATGATAGTTGGGACCATGCAATTTCACTACCAGTGGATTAAAGCTCTGCAGTTCTGCCACATCCAATTGTGTATGATGGTGGACAATCAACCAACTCACTGAATGATGAGGCTGAAGCATATGCAACAAACTCTAGCCAGATTTGTCCAATGAACAAACCATTTCAGCTTCCTTCCGAAGTCCCTACTTTTACTGCTGCCAGTCTTCTTTCAATTCACTCGATGTGATATCAACAAACAGTTGGAGGGCACAAAATACTGCAAATGTAATGGTTCTGGCAATGTTCTGACAAAACTACTAAACACCTGTGCAGCAGAACTGGCCACACCCCTAGCCAAGTTGTTCCGGTACAACTAAAACACTGGCATCTACCTGAGCTCATGGAAAATTCCCCAGTCATGTTCTGTGTACAAAATCCAACCTGGTCTGTTGCCATCCCATCAGTCTCCTCTCGATCATCGGTAAAGTGATGGAAGGTGTCATCAACAGTGCTATCAAGCAGCACCTGCTCATTGAAGCTCATTTTGGGTTTCCCCAAGCCACTCAGCTCCTGACCTCATTACAGCCTTGACTCAAACATGGACAAGAATTGAAGTCCAGTGAGAGCTACAAATGACAGCCCTTGACAATTAAGGCTACTTTTGACCACATGGCATCAAGCAGTGTTAGCAAAATGAGAGTCACTGGGAATTAGAGAATACATTTTTCTGGTTGGAGTCATGCCTAACACAAAGGGTGATGGTGTTAGGAGTGAGTCCTCTAAGCTGCAGGACATCTTGGCTGGAATCCTCAAGGTAGTGTCCTAGGCCCTACCAACTTCAGCTGCTTTGTCAATGATTTTCCCTTTGCCATAAGGTCAGAGATGGGGATGTTTGCTGATGATTGCTCTGTGCTCCACACTGTTCCTGGCCCCTCAGATGTTGAAAAAGTCCATGATCAAATGCAGTAAGACCTGGACAATATCTAGGCCACGGCTGCCAATCTAAGTCATACAAGTGCCAAGCAATGACATTCACTGGTATTACCATCACTGAAACCAGCAGCTGTAAGTTTCCCCTCCAAGCCAGTTACCATCCTGACTGACAAATATATATCTTTATTCCTTCACAGTCACTGGATCAAAATCCAGGAACTCCCTCCCAACGGCATTTCAGGTGTGTCAAATGGACCTCATGTTTTTAGAAAGCAGCTCATTCCCACCTTCTCCAGGGCAGGCAATAAATGCTAGCCCACTGAACAAAACCAATGTCCTGTGAATGCTATGTTTTAAAAGTGCCCTCCAAATGGGCATAATTGTGCTATTCTGCACTTTCTCCATTCCCTGTGCACTGTTTATACTTAACTAATCACATAATAACCCCTTTGGTTAACCCTGACTCCTCCACTCTTGCGCGCAATGCCTTCCAGGGCCTGAACCATGAGCTGTTTTTTCTCACATCACATTTCCATCTGTCTTCACATTTAATTGCATTTTCATACATTAATGATGTAAAATATTTCAGTTGATGACGACAAGAAGAAACCCAAAGAACTGCGGATGCTGGAAATGAGAAAATAGTTCAGCTAATTTGGAAATTTATGAAGAGGACAACATAAACTAAATGGAAAAAAACACTAGGAAGGCTCAGTGAATAAAGTCACTGCATGTTTAGCTTTGTTGTAAACATAGTCAATAAGTACAGTCAAAAGCTGATGACATGCTGGCCTTCACAAAAGACGCAGAAAATGAAAGTTAATTGGAGTACTGAGTTGTACAATGTATTTGTCAGAACTCATTTGAAATAGTGATATTACAAGGTGTAGAGCTGGATGAACACAGCAGGCCGAGCAGTAAGGCTGATGTTTCTGGCCTAGACCCTTCTTCCGAAATGGAGGAGTGGAAGGGCGTTCTGAAATAAATAGAGAGGGGGAGGCAGATAGAGGAGAAGATAGGTGGAGAGGAGACAGACTGGTCAAAGAGGCAGGGAAAGAGCCAGTAAAGGTGAGTGTAGGTGGGGAGGTAAGGAGGAGATAGGTCAGTCCAGGGAGGAAGGACAGGTCAAGGGCATGGGGATGAGCTGGGCTGGTTAAGTAGGAGATGGGGTTGGGCTTGAGGTGGGAAGAGGATATAGGTGGGAGGAAGGACAGGTTAGTGAGGTGGGGATGAGCTGGGATGCAGTAGGGGAGGGGAGATTTTGAAGCTTGTGAAGTCCACATTGATATCATTGGGCTGCAGGGTTCCTAAGGGGAATATGACTTGCTTTTCCTGCAACCTTTGGGGAGCATACTCATGTTCTGCTTGGGAACCCTGCAGCCCAATGATATCAATGTGGACTTCACAAGCTTCAAAATCTCCCCTCCCCTGCTGCATCCCAGCTCATCCCCACCTCGCTAACCTGTCCTTCCTCTCACCTATCCCTCCTCCCACCTCAAGCCCCAACCCATCTGCCCACTAAACTCGTCCCACCTTCCTCCCTCCTCCAACCTCTCCCTCCTCCCTGGAATGACACATCTCCATGCTACCTCCCCACCTACACTCGCCTTTACTGGCTCCATCCCCGCCTCTTTGACTGGTCTGTCTCCTTTCCAACTATCTTCTCCTCTATCCATCTTCTTTCTGCCTCCCCCTTTCTCCCTATTTATTTCAGAACTCCCTTCCCCTCCCCCACTTCTGAAGAAGGGTCTAGGCCCGAAACGTCAGCCTTCCTGCTCCTCTGATGCTGCTTGGCCTGCTGTGTTCATCCAGCTGTACACCTTGTTGTCTCAGACGCTCCAGCATCTGCAGTTCCTACTATCTCTGAAACATTTGAAATAATGTTTGCTTTTAGCCACCCTATTTCGGTTGTTATGAGATTGTAAATTTAAGTTTTATTTTCTGAAGATGGGAAATGATCTAATTGAGTTTAGATTTTGTATGGAATTTTCACAGATAATTAAGCCATTTAGAGAAATTCAAAGCAGGGGAATATAGTCCTGATGTTAAAATTGGAACAATAAATTGAAAGATAATTGAGGGTAAGTATAAATGCTGTATGGAGAATAAAATTGGCACCTGAAGAATCTTTAACTTTTCAAATAGTTGTAGAAACGTACTCAGTTTTTAATGTTTTAGCTAGATTTTACTCTCCCCCTTCTTTTTTCAGTCATTCTCTTGCTGGTTTTTCAATTCTGTCCAGTCTTTAGTCCAGCCACTTAGAACATAAACAGACCCTTTCGTCCAACTTGTCCAGGCTGACCAGATGTCCTAAATTAATCTAGTCCCATTTGGCTCATATCCCTCTGAACCCTTCCTAATCATATATCTATCCAGATACCTTTTAAATGTTATTATTGTACCAACCTCTACCACTTCCTCTGGCAGTTCATTCCGTACATGTACAACCCTTTGTGTGAATAAGTTGCCCTTCAGATCCCTTTTAAATCTTTTCCTTCTCATCTTAAACCTATGCCCTCTAGCTTTGGACTCCCCCCACCCTGGGGAAAAGGCATTGTCTGTTCACTATTTCCATGCCCCTGATGATTTTAGAAACCTCTACAAGGTCACTTGTCAGCCTCCAACGCTCCAGGGAGAATTGCCCCAGCCAATTCAACCTCTCTGTATAGCTCAAATCCTCCAATCTTGGCAGCATTCTTGTAAATCCATTCTGAACGTGTTCAAGTTTCACAGCATCTTTCCTATAACAGGGCGACCAGAATTGAGCACCTTATTCCAAAGTGCCCTAACCAATGGCCTGTACAACTGCAATGTGATCTCCCAACACCTATACTCAAAGTACTGACCAATAAATGTAAACAGAGCAAACACCGCCTTCACTATCCTATCTACCTGTGACTCCACGTTCAAGGAACTTTGAATGTACTCTCCAAGACCTTTCTGCTTGGCAACACGTCCCCAGGACTTTACAATTATGTATATGTTCAGCCCTGATTTGCCTTACCAGAATGCTGCACCTCACATTTATCTGGATTAAACTCCATTTATCACTCCTCAGCCCATCTGATCTAAGTCCTGTTGTACTCTTAGATAACTTTTTTTTATTCAGGAACAAAAACAGAAGGTACTGGAAAAGATCAGGTCTGGCAGTAGCCGCGAAGAAAAACTCAGTTAACTTTTTGGGTCTGTTGACCCATCCTCAGAACGGTTTTGTTTTTGTTCCTGATTTACAGTATCTGCAATATCTACAGTATCTGGTGGTATCTGCAAAGTTCCTAACGATACTTCATGTGTTCACATCCAAATCATTGATATAAATGACAAAAAGCAGTGGACCCAGCACCGATCTTTGCAGCACACCTCTGGTCACATGCCTGCAGTCCGAAAAACAACTCTCCACCACCACCTGTGTCTTCTCCCATCGAGCTAATTTTGTATCCAAATGGATAGTTGAACAAACTTGAAAGCTTTTCTTTCTTTCAGTTTGATACTGACTTTAATGGTGGTTCAGTGGTTAGCATAGCTGCCTCAGTGCAAGGAGCCCAGGTTTTATTCCACCCCGAACCCACTGTCTGAGTGGAGTTTACATGTCCTCCCCATGCCTGTGTGCGTTTTCTCCCCCCCCTCCCCACTCAGTGTCCACAGGTGTGCAGGTTAGGTGGATTGGCCATGCTACATTGCCCATAGTGTTCAGGGATGTGCAGGCTAGGTAGATGACCCTTGTGAAATGCAGGGTTACGGGTATAGAATAGGGGGTGGGGCTGAGTAAATTGATGGACTGAATGGCCTGCTTCCATACTGTAGGGATTCTATAATTCTTTGACTGGTTTGTAGCAGTTACTGTGTATCTCCTTACATGCTTTCTTGAGAGAGACTGTCAATTTACCACTTGCTAATCCTCTGGCAGCTTCCCCATATCTAGGGAAGATTGGAAGGTTATGGCAAGCTCTTCCACTATACCTATCTTTATCCTCATTTCCTTTCACAACTTATGATGCAAACCAACAAGACCAGGTAACATCCATTCTAAATGTAGCTAATCATTACAGTACACAGTGTTTGTCAATTTTCACGCCTTTTGTTATATCCACCATCTAGGCTTCTGGTGATAATTTGCCAGCATCCTTTTTCTTAATACTCAACTTTCTTAGTGCTTAACTATTCTATCTTTGCTCAGTGCCTCTCAGTACACGTGACGTTTGGGATCTCTTTTATGCTGATTGTCATTCCATTCTCATGGTCTTTTTCACAGCTTCCTTTTTGTTTCCCTCTGTGTTCATTACCTCTACTGCCTCTGCTTCCGGTGAGGGTGTGCCAGCATCCCTTGGAAATAGCCCTCTTGCAATTTAGAAATCATATTTTAATGAAGAAGGACAAGTAAAAATTTAATCTAAACATTGAGATCACTTTTATCCAAGTGTTCCTCACAGCCACTGGGTGTGGCCTTTTCCAAATCACTTAAAAACAAACTCTGGCATATTTAGCCTTGAATATGGCAAGAAAAAAAAATAGCTTGCCCATCTAGGCAAATACTGGGAAATAAGAGTCTTTGTGTTGCCACAGATAATCAGAGCCTTGTATACAGTGATGAGTGGTGAAATGTTTTCTGCAGACACTGACATGAAGCAAAGGTAAACTCATTCCTGACTGCAAATGTTTTTAACTTTTTTTTGGAAAACAGTACTGATTATAACAGCCAGGGTTCTGAAGAAGGGTCACTGGACCTGAAATATTAAGTTTGGTTTTGTTTTCTTCGTGGATGCTGCCAGACCTGCTGAGCTTTTCCAGCAACTTCTGATTTGTAATGTATAAAATGCCTAATGGAAGTCCATATATTTCTACATAACAGCATTTGTCTCATCTAGTGGTTTAAGAAGGCAGCTCGGGGTGGGCAAGAAATACTGGCCAGTTAGCAATGCCCACATCTCTCAAAAATGGATAGAAAAAAAGATAAAAAATTTGTTACCTCATCAAAAAAATTCCAGCAAGTTAAACATAATTTAACTGTAACAACAGTATGCTAATTTTCCTGAATAAATCTACATTTACTGAAGTGACTACTAATTTTATTTGAATTATTGTTTCTAGAAAGCTTTCCCACCACCAAAATTAAACTGACAGGTCTGTAGTTACTGAGTTTATCTTTAGACTACTGTGTGTATATTTAAAAAAATCACCTGGCACTATCCCGGATTCTAAGAAAGACTAGAAAGTTATTGCCAGTGCTTCAACAATTTCTACACTCATTTCTTTCAGTATCATTGGATGCTGCCATCCAGTGCTAGTAACTTAGATTCTATATACTTCAACTTATTATCAAACTCACCTGAGGTGGTTAAAACTCTGAGGTGGACTTTGCAGAATGGGGTTTGAAAGCAGGTTACATTTCAGTCTAGGTTTTTCTCCTCTCCAGGCTGTTTTTTGGATAGATTTTTTAAGACATGGATCAGTGAATGTATCTCTAGCTCACTGAGTCTGTGTTCACGCATGCGGTTACTCACACCCAGACACACACCAGCCTCTCTCACTTGAGCCTATCATGCACCCTAACTCCGCTGGACATGTGCACACTCCTTCATTCTTTTTACTTGTTCCCCCTCTCTTGTCCCACTTGTTCAATAACCCAATCACTGCTACCCTCTGTCTTCCCTCACTTTCCCTTTCTCTCAAACTCCCCCTCCCCTGCCCCCCTTCTCTTTTTGCTTCCCTCCCCTTCTTTTATTCCCACACAGTGCAAGGGCTCAGATCAACCATTCTGCTAGTTTGATTACAACTCACAGGGGACTAATTCCTGCGTGGGAAGAAGTGTCTTCCACCTAACCCACTTCTCAACCTAGAGCCTCATGTCCCACCTCCCAACCCCCCAACATGTGCATTGACAAGACTGCTGAGCCACTCACCCATCCAGTTGGCAACCTGTCCCTTGCAGTCTTCCCTGGAGACTGCAGACTCAGTATTCCATGTGTTCAGGCTTCCAGGTGAATTAAGGTTGGATGGTCAGCAAGCTTTGCTAACATTTCTGTCAGAGGCTCCTTCCTTGATTTCATCATCAAAGGTGGGAAAGTGTTTGCCTTTGACTGGGGGAGCAGCTTCTTCCAGAACTGTCCACATGTACTTCACTGTATTTGTAAACGGGTTGTGGGCCACATAGGACACCTTGGAAGACCATATGTGCCGTCTCACCAAATATGTTCTATCCTTGCTCTTCTAGGATGTTCTCTTTCTCCAGCACAATATTCTCCTTATTTCTGCCACCCTCACTATTCCTTCCTGAACAATGACAGAAAAGATGATGCACACAGTCTGTGGACGGATGTAGACAGGTTAAGCAAGTGGGAAAATCTTGGCAGATGGGATATAATGTGGGAAAATGTGTTTATGCGCTTTGGTAGACTGATTCCTGGGATGATGGGACTGACATAGGGGAGACACCATCAGTTTGGATTATATTCACTAGAGTTTAGAAGAATGATAGAGATGTTTAAAGTACCCATAAAATTTCAACAGAGAAGATGCAGGATAGATATTTTCAATAAACAGGAGTACAGACCCAAGGGCTGCAGTCTCAGGTAGACCTTTTAGGACACAAATGAGTAGAAATTACTTCGGAGAGAGTGCTGATCTTGTCGAACTCTCTGCCACAGAAAACTGTTGAGGCCAAAACATTGAAGATTTTCAAGAAAGATACAGATCTAGTTGTTAAGATGAAAGGGATATGGGGAGAAAACGGGAATTCGCTATGGAGCTGGATGATGAGCTGTGATCATATTGAATGATGGAACAGGCTTAAAGGCCTGAATGGCCTACTCCTGCTAGCATATTCTATGTTCCTGTGGCAGAAAAGATACAGGAGCTAGTTATTCAAATGAAAGACTTTGGAGTTTTCTTCAATAATCACAAAAAGCTGGCATCAAGTTCAGTGGGTAATAGGGAAGGCAAGTGGAATATTGGCTATTATTGGAAAGGAATGAACATAAAAATATGGAGGTTTTGTTAATACTACACAAGGCACTAGTCCAACTACAGTTAGAGAACTGAACATCTCTGGGTCCCTTATTTAAGGAAAGATATACTGGCACTGAAGGCATTCCAGAGAAGATTCACAGTGCTCATAGCAGGTCTGGAGGGACTATCTTATTAGGAGAGATTAAGTAGGTTGGCCCTGTATTTATTGGAGTTTAGACCAATGAGAAGCGACCTTATTGAACGATACAAGATTTTTAGCAGTAATAGTGGAAAGATTGATCCCTCATGAGGGACAGTCAAGGATCATTGGGCATAATCTCAGAATAAGAGGTCTCATTTTGTATTGAATTAAACCTAGAAACATATAAAATAGGTGCGGGAGCAGGCCATTTGGCTCTTTTAGCCTGCACCACCATTCAATATGATCATGCAATTTTAGTATCCCACTCCTGTTTTCTCTCCATACTCTTGATCCTTTTGGCCACAAGAACAACATCCAGTTCTCTATTGAATATATCCAACAAACTGACCCCAACAACTTTCTGTGGTAGAGAATTACTGAGTAAAGAAATCCTTGCTCTTCTCAGTCCTGAAATGGCTTACCTGTGGTTCTTAGACTATGACCCCTAGTTCTGGACTTCCCCAAAGTTGGGAGCATTCTTCCTACATCTAGTCTGCCCAGTCCCATCAAGGTTTTATGTATTTATGAGATTCCCCTCATTCTTCTAAATTCCAGTGAGTGCAAGCCAGGTCAATCCAGTCTTTCTTCATATGTCAGTCCTGTCATTCCAGGAATCAAGTCTGCTGAACCGTCACTGGACTCCCTAAATAGCAATGAGGCTTTCTTCTCTCAGAATTGGGGGAATTCTTTACTACAGAAGGCTTACAAGGCTAGTTTGTTAAGTATATTCAAGGCTGAGAATTTTAGTCAGTAAGAGAATCCAGGTTTATGGAGAAAAGGCAGGAAAATGGAGTTGAGAAATAATCAGATCAGGAGCAGACTTGATGAGCAGAATGACCTACTTTGTCCCTATGGCTTGTACTCTAGACTTGTACACAGGAATGTTTAAGGATTCACTCCTGCCCTTCGTCCACTGTTCCTATTTGTCATAAGCTGTGTATTAACATACATGTACTGTAACCATGATTTTAAACTTTATTGTCTTGCTCTGAACTCATCTAAAAACTTACTATTTCTTGTCTTAATGTTAGTTATCTCTCCCAGAATTTTGTGCTCTTAGTGTTCATTGAGCTTTCCTGTAAACGTCCTTCAAGTGCTCTGTTCCCTTTACTCTGTCATGGATGGCTGTGCCTTCAGCTATCTATAGCCCAATGCTTCGAATTTGAGTTCAATTAATAAATCATAGGAAATAGGAACAGGAGTAGGCCATTCAGCCCCTTGAGCCTGCTCTGCCATTCAATAGGATCATCATTGATCCAATCCTTTATTTCTGTACTTATCAAGAATCTATCTATCTGAGCCTTAAATATACACATGGACTCTTCTTCCTCAACTCTCTGTGGCAAGTAATTCCAAAGATTCTCAATGATCTGAAAGAATAAATTTATCTTCCTCTGACTTAATTGGCAGCCCTTTATTCTGAGACTATGCTCTCTCACTTTTGATTCTCCCATGAGGCAAAATATCCTCTCAGCATTTACCCTGGCCTTAAGAATCCCATGTGCTTCAATGAGATCACCTCTCATTCTTCTAAGCTCCAGCGACCAGAATCCCAACCAGTTTAGCCTCTGCTCATAAAACAATTCCTACATACTGGGAATCATCTTAGTGAACCTTCTCTGAAAAGCCTCCAATAAAATACCATCATTCCATAAGGGGACCAAAACTGTTCACAGTATTCCAAATGTGGTCTCACCAGTACCTTGTACAGTTGTAATAAGACTTCCTTACTGTTATACACCACTCCCTTCAATTAAGGGCCTACCCTCCATTAGCCTTCACAATCACCACTGTGCTAGTTTTCTGTATTTCTTGCACTGGTACTTCCAAGTCGCTTTGTATTGCAGCTTTCTACAGTTTTTCTACATTTAAATAATACACTTGTTCTGTCCAAAATGAACAACTTATTATCCTGCATTATACTCTATTTGCCCACTTTTTGCCCACCTATCTCTCTGTAAACTGTTTGAATGCCCCTCATAATTGTCTTTGCAAGTATTTTTTGTGACATCTGCAAATTTGCTTATACTACATTTGCTTCCATCTTCCAATTTATTCATACATTTTGTAAACAGTTGAGGTCTTAGCACTGATCCTTGTTGAACCATAAAAACTGAAAGAACTGCAGATGCAGAGCTGCAAAAAAATCTGTGAAGAAAGAATCAGTTAATGTTTTGGCACAGATACTGCCAGACCTGCTGGGCTTTTTCAGCAATAAATAGGGAGAGAGGGGGAGGCGGACCGAAGATGGAGAGAAAAGAAGATAGGTGGAGAGGAGAGTATGGGTGGGGAGGTAGGGAGGGGATAGGTCAGTCCAGGGAAGACAGACAGGTCAAGGAGGTGGGATGAGGTTAGTAGGTAGGAAATGGAGGTGCGGCTTGAGGTGGGAGGAAGGGATGGGTGAGAGGAAGAACAGGTTAGGGAAGCAGAGACAGGCTGGACTGGTTGTGGGATGCAGTGGGGGGAGGGGACGAACTGGGCTGGTTGTGGGATGCGGTGGGGGAAGGGGAGATTTTGAAGCTGGTGAAGTCCACATTGATACCATTGGGCTGCAGGGTTCCCAAGTGGAATATGAGTTGCTGTTCCTGCAACCTTCGGGTGGCATCCTTGTGGGACTGCAGGAGGCCTATGATGGACATGTCATCTGAAGAATGGGAGGGGGAGTTAAAATGGTTTGCGACTGGGAGGTGCAGTTGTTTATTGCGAACCGAGCGGAGGTGTTCTGCAAAGCAGTCCCCAAACCTCCGCTTGGTTTCCCCAATGTAGAGGTAGCCACACCGGGTACAATGGATACAGTATACCACATTGGCGAATGTGCAGGTGAACCTCTGCTTAATATGGAAAGTCATCTTGGGGCCTGGGATGGGGGTGAGGGAGGAGGTGTGGGGGCAAGTGTAGCACTTCCTGCGGTTGCAGGGGAAGGTGCCAGGTGTGGTGGGGTTGGAGGGCAGTGTGGAGCGAACAAGGGAGTCTCGGAGAGAGTGGTCTCTCCGGAAGGCAGACAAGGGTGGGGATGGAAAAATGTCTTGGGTGTTGGGGTCGGATTGTAAATGGCGCAAGTGTCGGAGGATGATGCGTTGTATCTGGAGGTTGGTGGGTGGTGTGTGAGAGCGAGGGGGATCCTCTTTGGCCGGTTGTGGCGGGGGCGGGGTGTGAGGGATGTGTTGCGGGAAATGCGGGAGACGCAGTCAAGGGCGTTCTCGACCACTGCGGGGGGAAAGTTGCGGTCCTTGAAGAACTTGGACATCTGGAATGTGTGGGAGTGGAATGCCTCATCCTGGGAGCAGATGCGGTGGAGGTGGAGGAATTGGGAATAGGGGATCGAAATTTTGCTGGAGGGTGGGTGGGAGGAGGTGTATTCTAGGTAGCTGTGGGAGTCGGTGGGCTTGAAATGGACATCAGTAACTCCCCCTCCCATTCTTCAGATGACATGTCAATCATGGGCCTCCTGCAGTGCCACAAGGATGCCACCCGAAGGTTGCAGGAACAGCAACTCATATTCCGCCCGGGAACCCTTCAGCCTAATGGTATCAATGTGGACTTCACCAGCTTCAAAATCTCCCCTTCCCCACTGCATCCCACAACCAGCCCAGTTCGTCCCCTCCCCCCACTGCATCACACAACCAGCCCAGCTCATCCCCTCCCCCCACTGCATCCCAAAAGCAGCCCAGCCTGTCTCTGCCTCCTTACCTGTTCTTCCTCTCACCTATCCCCTCCTCCCATCTCAAGCCGCACCTCCATTTCCTACCTACTAACCTCATCCCACCTCCTTGACCTGTCCGTCTTCCCTGGACTGACCTATCCCCTCCCTACCTCCCCACCTATACTCTCCTCTCCACCTATCTTTTCTCTCCACCTTCGGTCTGCCTCCCCCTCTCTCCCTATTTATTCCACAACCCTTTCCCCATCCCCCTCTCTGATGAAGGGTCTCGGCCTGAAACGTCAGCTTTTGTGCTCCTGAGATGCTGCTTGGCCTGCTGTGTTCATCCAGCTCCACAATCTGTTATCTTGGATTCTCCAGCATCTGCAGTTCCCATTATCTCTTTTTCAGCAAGTTCTGTTTTTGTCCCTGTGGAACCATGCTGGTTACAGGTTGTCAACCTAAAAAGCATCCCCGCTCGCTGCTTACTGCTATCTAATTCTCTGTCTCTACCACTATACTACCTCGAACACTCCTATTTTGTGAAGTACTTTGTTGAACGTCTTTAAATTTTTCAATAAAAACAGTCAGTAATGATGACAGTAACAACTGCCAACAATTGTGAAGACCTTCATGGAAGGAATTCTGCCTATTCCTACGCATACTGGCAGTTCAGCCGTGCTAGTTCTGCCCATGTCCTGTGAAAGACTAATTTAAAATGATGTAAACTCTCAGTAACTTAGATTTCCAGCTTCTGTGTAGTTTATGCCATTAACTATGTAAGCTGCCTTTCTTCTGATGCCTAGGACGTTTTACTTGCAGAAGGAAAATTTGGTAAACGTGGACAGGTATTGGGACGTTCCTGTGGAAGGACATTTGGAGGAGGATCGCTGGGGTAGGAGGGGCTCTTCGCTGAGGGCGCGCCTGCCGTTATGACATCAAATAGTCAGACATGAGTAGAGCGACAATTAGCCAATGGGAGCTGCAGGGCTGAGTGTAGCCAGTCTGTAGCCGCTGCGGGTGGATTGGTCGCTCGCTTAGCACCATCCACTGTCAGAGTGAGAACAGCAGACACAATCCCACCGGCTCTGGGCAGGGAGATACTGTATCTAACTGCTGCTGAGAGAGGGATATGCTGTTTCCTACTAGCACCGATGGAGGGATATATCGTATCCTACTGCCATTGCGGGACGTGTTGTAGCTCACTGCCTCAGTGAGAAGGACATACTCTATCCCTCTGCCTGTAAGAGAGGCAAACAGTATCCCACTGCCTCTGAGAGTGGAATATATTGTATCCCACTTCCTTGGTGAGAAGGACATAACCCACTGCTTCAGCGAGAAGGATATTGTCCCGTTATCTCAACGAGAGGGACATATTGTATCTTATTGCCTCTTCGAGAGGACATTGTCTCACTCCCTCAGTGTGAGGCTCACTGTTCCACTACCTCAGTGAGAGGCCGCCGATCCGCTGGCTCTCTGAGAGGATTACTGTCCCGCTGCCTCAGTGAAAGAACGCATTTGCATTGCATTTCAGCTCAGACTCCACCAGATTTTCCCGCAGTCACAGCCGCCTGGTCTGCCAAAGTTAGCTGGTGCACAGGGGGAGAAGGAGGAGGACGATGTTGCCGCTGCTGGAGGCTGGCACGTCTCTGATAGGAAATGCCGTGGAAAGGGTGGTGGAGGGCAGCTTGACATCCACGGTGCTGGTCACTTCAGCTTTTATCTTGAGTGTGGCATATTTCTCAAAAATGACTTTAAAACAGGCGGAAGATCAGAAGGGTTTGGTATGTATGACATTCTTTAAAAATGTTATTTTTATTGTTGTCTTTACATATTAAAAATATTCATTCGGATTTATTAATGGGCATGAAAAAACTGCTGACATGTTTACTTCATCTCACATCTCCCTTTTTACCCGCTATTTCGCCTGTAGTTTGGCGTTGGGTCAGAATTACAGCGAATCATTTTTTTCTAATGTGATCAAAATTAGAACCAAAATTCAAAATGTTTAATCGTGAATAATAGGTTTGTTTTGAATGTGATTATGATGTTTGAATTAGTCCATCAGGAGCCTGCTTTGATGATGTAATGGTTTCCGTCAGGTTGGATTGCAACGAATATAGTCGTCGGCACTTTGTTGATGCCCGTTGAAAAAATCATCCTAGGGTTTCATGATTTCTGTATTGCAGTTTTAATAGAATGTAAGGCAAACTGTTTTGTCATATACCCACTTGAAACAAAGATTCCTTTTGGCAAAAGTAGTGTGCGGAGAACTTCGTGCAGTTGAATCGAAACATAAAAAAGTAAATGCGTCAAAATGAAACTTAATAAATGAACAATTATAATCGACAACTGATTGAAATATTACTGAAAAGAATAGCTAGTCCAAAGGAACTCCATTCTTAGGTGTAGAGCTGGATGAACACAGCAGGCCAAGCAGCATCTTAGGAGCACAAAAGCTGGTGTTTCGGCCCTAGACCCTTTTCTGATGAAGGGCCTAGGCCCGAAACGTCAGCTTTTGTGCTCCTGAGATGCTGCTTGACCTGCTGTGTTCATCCAGCTTCACACTTTGTTATCTGTCTTCATTCTTAGGTGTCATGTTAATAGGTGCAGGCATTGATACAATAGTGGGAATTTACATTTGGTTTTTGCTTACCAGTAGACATTTCCTGAAGTGGTTGCTGGTGACATGTGATGTTATGAAACTTTTTTGACAGGAACTTAATCTAGGTATCAGCTGTGGACCAAAAACAACAGAAGTGTATACCACCACAATCTATAATCCCCTGGCCTGGCACATCTCTCATACTACTTATTATAACTGTGAAACCGGGTGACCAAATTATATGTGTGCAAGAGCAACACCAGGTCTATCTGCAAATTAGATGGAAACCTGGTGGCGTTTTGATGTGGGACTATATGCATGCTGAACAGCAGAAGCAGCTGTTGGAGACAGCCAAGTGATCCTGTAGATGACAGTTCAGATTAACACTCTGCCATTCTGCCACAATGGTGGTGAGCAGTTAAAGGACAAATAGGAGGACAGGGCATCTCCAAATGCATCACTATCCTCAATAACACTTAACCCAGCACATGAATGCAAACAACAAGGATAAAGCATTCACAACCATTTCAACCAGAAGGCCTTGATTGGATGATCCATCTCAGTCTACATCTATGATTCCCCACTATCACAGATGCCAAACTTTAACAAATTTGATTCACGCCACATGATGCCAACAAACAACTGATCACACTAGAAATATTGAAGGCTAGAAATTCTGAAAAAAATCCAACAATAATGTTGAAGCCTGCTCTGAAAGAAGAATGTTTCTACCCACGCTGTCCCAGAAAAGCTACAACATTCATCCATCTGACAAAGCAAGAAGCTGTTCAGCCATGTCTCTTCCACAAAAAGTAGGACATCCAATGAAACTAGTTGTCATCAGCGCACTCTTGCCCTTCAGCACAATGATGGAAGATGTTGGCCACAGACTTACATAGTTCCACGTGCTTGCATTGGCTCCTTTGCTCAGTTTGAATACAGCCAGCTCTACAGCCACCACTACCTGGAGGCCCAGGATGGACATGTCGTCTAAGGAATGGGAGGGGGAATTGAAATGGTTCACGACTGGGAGGTGCAGTTGTTTGTTGCAAACCAAGTGTAGGTGTTCTGCAAAGCAGTCCCCAAGTCTCCGCTTAGTTTCCCCGATTGTAGAGGAGGCCACAACGGGTACAGTGGATGCAGTATACCACATTGGCAGATGTGCAGGTGAACCTCTGCTTGATGTGGAATGTCATCTTGGGGCCTGGGATAGGGGTGAGGGGGGAGGTGTGGGGGCAAGTGTAGCACTTCCTGAGGTTGCAGGGTAAAGTAAACAACTGCACCTCCCAGTCGTGAACCATTTCCACTCCCCCTCCCATTCCTCAGACGCCATGTCCATCCTGGGCCTCCTGCAGTGCCACAATGATGCCACCCGAAGGTTGCAGGAACAGCAACTCATATTCCGCTTGGAAACCCTGCAGCCCAATGGTATCAATGTGGATTTCACAAGCTTCAAAATCTCCCCTCCCCCCACTGCATCCCAAAACCAGCCCAGCTCATCCCCGCCTCCCTAACCTGTTCTTCCTCTCACCTATCCCCTCCTCCCACCCCAAGCCGCACCTCCATTTCCTACCTACTAACCTCATCCCATCTCCTTGACCTGTCTGTCCTCCCCGGACTGACCTATCCCGTCCCTACCTCCCCACCTATACTCTCCTCTTCACCTATCTTCTCCTCTATCCATCTTCGGCACGCTTCCCCCTCTCTCCCTATTTATTTCAGAACCCTGTCTCCATCCTCCTTTTCTGATGAAGGGTCTAGGCCCGAAACGTCAGCTTTTGTGCTCCTGAGATGCTGCTTGGCCTGCTGTGTTCATCCAGCTCCACACTTTGTTATCTTGGATTCTCCAGCATCTGCAGTTCCCATTATTTCTCTCACCCATGTTCCAAGTTCTCCATCGTCCTGATTTGGAAATACGTTGTTGCCAGATTAAAATGCTGAATGTTTCTACATAGTGCATTGTTGGCATATCTTCACATCACATATTACAGTGTTTCAAACGGCAACCTACTGCTGCCAATTACTGTTAATAAACCCTCGCTTTGTCATTGATGCCCGCATTCCCAAATAATAGTAATATTACTCACTAAGAGTAAGGAGTTTGGATTTAGGCTGAGAATATAGGAGATATGGGCAGTTCTCAGAATGATTGCCGTGGGTAGTGATGTCCCAGAAGGGTTCACCTTTAGTGCTGCAGCTCTGAAAAAATATCAGTAATTTTGGTTACAGAGGGAGTTGTAAGATAACTGGAGATATATTTAATTTTCTGGACCAAAGAAATGTGCAAAAGTGATTGTTAGGATGGTGGGCAGGAGGATCAAAAATGCATCAGATGTACATATAACTAATGGCAATACTTGAAGTTGATAAGGCCATTAAAATGATAATTAGAGTGCTATGCAATGTTAAGCTCCACACAATTGCAAGGATAGTGAGGCTTCCGAAGGTGAAAGTAGGATACTCCTTAGTATGAAAAATACAAATGAGAAGTCTTGAAAATTGCAAAGTTTCATTCAAAACATGCTGATTATGGGGTGATTATAATATTAAATGACTATCTTATGAACATTATCCTATTATGGGTAGATTATTTTCAGTTGTGAAGGACTTTTTTTTAGGAAATCAAATACAATTTTTTTTGTGGAGGAAGCACTGTCTTGATTTGTGAGACTGAAATTGCTAATGTTAAAGGTGCAATTGGGTCACTCGGGTGTAGAAATAGAATGGGTAAATGTGACTAGAATTATGTGCTTAGATGGTAGATAAACATTAACTCGGACTGTTTGGACAAATGAAAAATTTCATGTTCTGTCAATCCATTATTTTTGATTGCTGAGTTATTTATGAGACTGTTATTTTCCTTTTCAGAAATACCCACCTTATATTCATTCCAGTATCCCATTCCTTGGACATGCAATTGCTTTTGGAAGAAGTCCAATTGAATTCTTAGAAAATGCATACTATAAGGTTAGTGCTAATTTCAGTACATTGCAGCATGCAAGCTAATCGATGAAGATACTAAATAGACCAAAAATAGGGGTTGAAATGGGTGCCCAGTATAAATTGTGATGCTCTATGTTGGTTTGATAATCACCATTTTGAAATGTGAAAGAACAGCACCAGTAATTCATCCATTGTTGCACCAGTCTTTTTCTTTTTGCAATACAATTAATGAAGAATTTACCAAAGCCAGTTTCACATTTAATTCTTTTTGCCAGATTTTGTTATTCTGTTCCTGTGTGCAGTCTGAAGAGTGTGCCATGTCTTAAATTCTTGCACATCTTCTTGGCAATATGGCATGTACTGCCTGCTTGATCCCAAGTGCTGATACATCATCCGAATGAAATATGCATTTCTGATGAGAAATATTGAGTTTGACTCCTAATATAAGGATTGCATTTCTTTGCAACAAATAAGGAAGTTAACCTACTTACCATGATCTATCATATGTTCCTCAATTCTCCCCACCACCCCTCACCGAGAACAGTGCATTAGGTTTCAGTTCCTCCCTTTGCACGGTCTCTGTTATTATTACAGTGGGGCAAACTTTTTATTCATTGAACTTGTGGTACCAGGAGTGTGCCGGTTGATCATATATTCCACTTAATCACTGTAAAAACACACACTGAGCAATTCAAGGTGTACAAGCATCATTGTTATATTTTATTTACAGCGTAAATCACTTAATCATACAACTTTGCCTTAAATCAAACTTACAAGCAGAGGGTCTTCTTACACCCTCAGCTGACTACTTGGACATTGCAATAATACAGTAAACTTTTAGTATTTGAGGTATATAAATTTTGCTGGTTTATAGGGTGCTGGTTCATAAGGTGCTGGCTAATATAAGATTTGCTGTAAATGGAGTTAGTCCTTGCATAGAATGTTAGGTTTTGAATTGAAGATTGTATTAGGTGGAGAGATGCAATGGGGAAGAATGCTGTCTACCTGTCAAACCCTTTGTACCAAATATAATTTGGACTTTTGAACTATTGTGTACACTTTTAAACTTATTAAATCTTAGAAGGGAAATGTAAATTTCTGAGGATATAGCACTACAGTCTTGTTTACATCAAACAACTGAGTGGTAATCCAGCATTTACATTTACATTAATTAACTCCGATTTCAAGGATGAAATTCTTCTGCTGCCATTGGACTGAAAACATTCGTAAAAATGTTGTTCCTAAAATCATTTTTTATAATGTGCTTCCTATCACTGTATGAGACAACTGGCTTCTCCTGCTGTTTACATTTTTGAAACGCACTCCATCAAATGCTGCCTTGGTGTCAAGGCAGTCAGTCTCGTCTTGTTTCTAGAAATCAACTCTTCTGTTCACACTTGGACAGAGGCTGTAATGTAATTTGGAATTGAATGCTTTGCTAAGTATTGTTGAAATGGGTTATTGGTTAGAAATTTTCTCTCAATAACACTGTTGAAGACGCCTTCGTCACTTTGTATTTGCCACGACTAATGGTCTATTCCAGCCTATGCTTCTTGTACTTGTTTCTGCCTCTTAGAGCCATGCATGGCAGCAACCTCTGGAATAGACCATTCCTTGCACATTATCCCTGAAGATATAAGTGAAGTTATGAATAGAGTTAGAAATGTAGCTTTAATTCTGGAATTTACAGAAGATTAGCTTGACCTGTAATGAGACATCCTGGAGCTGCTATTCTTGATTATAACCAGCCAGGTTCATTACCTGACTTGTCTCAAGTCAATATAATTTGTCTTTGCAAAGTATTCCACACACTCTGAATTTATCAATTATGTTTCTGTACAAATGGATATTATATGTTGAGGTAATCTTGATGGTTTTGTGTAGTCTGATCCTGTTTGACCAAAATTGTATATTTATATCCACATTAAAATCCGTCTGCCAAACCTGGTTTCATCCAGTTTAGTGGTACTGATCCCATTGAAAGCTGTTTCCCAGTTCACCTGCCCAATAGTTGGTGGTTATCAAGTTGATTACACTATTGTCAAATTGCATCCAATTTGAAAATCTAATACATCAGTGTGTTGTGCTGTAAATATTAAGTGCAATTTTAAACTGTGTCTTCTGAATTTTTAGAAGCTGCTGTTTTAAAATATGATGAATGTGAACAAATGGAGTTGATAAAACAGGTTTTATTTAATTGGCACTCATGCAGAGAATCGTTGAACTGCAATTAAGAGAATTTTTTTTTGAAAAGAATGTGAATTAATTTGGTTATTTTTATATCTCTTCTTAATCTGTGTCACTCTGTTTTTTGAACAGTATGGTCCAGTGTTTAGTTTTACAATGGTTGGGAAGACATTTACCTATTTGCTGGGGAGTGACTCGGCAGCTTTGCTGTTCAACAGTAAAAACGAAGATCTGAATGCTGAGGATGTTTACTCCAGGCTGACAACACCAGTTTTTGGCAAAGGAGTTGCTTATGATGTCCCAAACCCAGTACGTATGTTCCAATGTTGTACTGTGAATATGACGCAAGTAGCATCCTAGCATCTGAAATCCATCTTATAATTAGTTTGCTTTTTTTTTGTACAGTCTTGTTTCTCTTTAGAGGTATAGCTTACTGCCAGTTTACTTGTGGTGGTCCACGAGCATCATCCTTGAAAGTTGCCACCCAGGTTGACAGGGCTGTTAAGAAGGCATTCAGTGTTTTAGCTTTTATTATTAGAGGGATCGAGTTTCGGAACCAAGAGGTTATGCTGCAGCTGTACAAAACTCTGGTGCAGCCGCACTTGGAGTATTGCGTACAGTTCTGGTCACTGCATTATAAGAAGGATGTGGAAGCTTTGGAAAGGGTGCAGAGGAGATTTACTAGGATGTTGCCTGGTATGGAGGGAAGGTCTTACGAGGAAAGGCTGAGGGACTTGAGGCTGTTTTCGTTAGAGAGAAGAAGGTTGAGAGGTGACTTAATTGAAACATATAAAATAATCAGAGGGTTAGATAGGGTGGACAGGGAGAGCCTTTTTCCTAGGATGGTGACAGCGAGCACGAGGGGGCATAGCTTTAAATTGAGGGGTGAAAGATATAGGACAGATGTCAGAGGTAGTTTCTTTACTCAGAGTAGGAAGGGAATGGAACGCATTGCCTGCAACGGTAGTAGATTCGCCAACTTTAGGTACATGGAATAGTGTAGGTTAGCTGGGCTTCAGATCAGTATGACAGGTCGGCACAACATCGAGGGCCGAAGGACCTGTACTGTGCTGTAATGTTCGATGTTCTATCACTTTCAGCATGTTTCAGTAACTGTTGACTATGAAAATAGCCTCATTAAAGAGGCAATCAAATCGTGAGTGTCAGGAAGATTATGCAGGTTACAGGAAGATATGGAGGCATTGGTCAGATGGGCAGACCAGTGGAGATGGCATTTAACCCTGATAAATGCAAGGTGATGCATTGTGGAAGAAGAAGCAAGATGAACGAGTCTTTAATGAATGGCAGGATACTGAGGAACTTAGAGGAATAGTGGGATCTTAGGGTAATTGTTGACAGATTTCCGGAAGTTGGCAGAACAAGTGAATATGATAGTTAAGACATACGGGACTTGCTTGATGTGGGCTGGATGGGCCAAAGAGCCTTTTCTGAACTCTATGCCTTTATGAATTGCTCCAAAATGAAACTTATTTTTCACAGTAACCTGCAAAACAATGAATTTTTGTTACAAAAGAGCTAG
Organism: Stegostoma tigrinum; assembly: GCF_030684315.1. NCBI lineage: Eukaryota > Metazoa > Chordata > Chondrichthyes > Orectolobiformes > Stegostomatidae > Stegostoma > Stegostoma tigrinum. Next base: position 108,706,883 of record NC_081355.1, read on the forward strand.
CAAATGATCCTAGAGTTTGACCATGTTTATAATCTACATTCAAAAAACCCAAAGAACTGCAAATGCTGGATATCCAAAACAAAAGTAAAAATTGCTGGAAAAATACAGGAGGTCTTTCAGCATCAGCAAGGAGAAAGCAGAGTTGGCATTTCAGATGCAGTGATGCTTCTTCAGAACTGATGTAGTTAATATATGGTAAGTAAGGGATGGGGGGGGAGGGGGAACGAGTTAATAATGGGTGGAGATGGAGCCCAAGGAGAGAGGAAGGACAGTTGGACATTTGAAGGAAGGTCAGTGGGAGAATGAAAGCTGCAAATGGGTCCATGGTAGCTGACAATGGGACAATGGGCTGTTCCAACAAACCACTCCACTGTCTGGAGTCTTGCTCTACCAAATAGCAACCAGCAACTGACTTAGAATCCCAGAGCTGCAGATGTTTTTATACAGCCTGCTCAGAGATGTTATGAAAAACTTTTGAAGCAGTTAGGACCTGAGCCCAAGCCTTCTGGCTCAGAGGTAGGGACACTAGCATTGTACCAGATTAGCTCCCATCCCAAAGTTGTATACTTCAGCATTTCACAAAGCTTATACCTCAGTCATGTTTTAAAGACAGGTATTTCAGCTGCCAACGGCCTGTCTTGGTGGGCTAATTGGAATGTCGTGCTTTGCATCTCTTCCGCCCCGCTGACTCCACCCCGAACTTCTATTGTTTGATGAAAAGGTAGTTGTAAAAGCATGAGCACCTATTTTAACATAGTGGGTTTTGAGGCTTGCCTCTATCCAAATATGACTGGAGGAGATGACTCATTGTGAAGCCAGTCATGCCAGCTTTATTTGGAACTTCCATATAATGCAGGGGGTTCAGAACCATGTGGATGTAAAATCATGGCGATCAGCATCACCTGTTTTGAGCCAAGCAAGGTTGTTTGTTTTTAAAAGAATCAAGTTAAACACAAAAATAAAAATGACAATAGTCTTATCATACACTCTGGCCATGACGTGAGGATTATAACAGCTGACCATTCAACAGGGGGTGCTTAAACACTGCTAAACTTAGTCAAAACTGCCACTGTGTATTGGAAACATTCCCAACACACATGCATCATGCATATCTACCTTCCTTTATGTAATGGGGTAATTCCCTGAGTTGCAGTCTAGCAGAACTTATATGTAACATCCTCTCTGTCAGGTTGTGTTATCATCCTTTGCGTCAGTATCATAACATTAATGTCATAAGCTATCCATCAGTCTATCTGATTCCATTTTCACTTTATTTAATAACATGGGATGTATTTCATGATATACATTTGTGGAAAAAGACATTGTGAATTTGATATAATTAATGTTGTTTATACCTTGAATCTGATGTCTGGTTTGAGAGCCAGTTGTTTTTTCTCATTTGATAAGGTTACTTCGGTGCTTGCTAGCCATAACTAAGCTGCATTATAGGAACTGCAGCCATTTATTCTATGTTAGCTTTGCAAAAGAACTGTTATGTTTTGTCCTACATCCATTTTGCCCATAACCCTACAAGTTTCTCATCCTAAAGTTCTTCATTTCCTTTCAAAATTATGGAAACAGCTTCCACCGCCTTTTCAAGTATACTGTTTGAGATTCCCGCTTTTGATTGAAAATGTTTCTCCTTGTTTCCCTTCTAAATCTTCCAATGACTTTGCAGCAATGACCTCAGATATTGGTCTGCAATGGGAATATTTATTCTGTATCTACTCTGTAAAAACCTTTCAATCTAAAAAGCCTCTATTAAGTCATCTCTCAGTTCCATCTGTTCCAAGCAAGAAGGTCCGAACTTTTCTAAGCTCTTAGAATCTGAAGTCCCTTATCTCTTGCAATATCCTGGTAAACCTTCCACTTCAGCTGTCCTAAGCTATTTACATCTTTCCTGAACTGTTACCTCGATTGTCAAAATACTCCACAGTAGGTAATGTAGCTATTGCTGTCTGCTTTGGTGTCACTTAACTTGAGGATGAGAAGATAGGAATGAGAAAGTGTTAGCAAGCTCAGCAGAGAAGGTTCTTTAGGTTGATCCTGAGCATGAAAAGATTGACTTATGAGGAGAGGTTGAGTAGGATGGACCTTATTTATTGAAGTTTAGAAGACTTAGAGAAAACCATAGTGAAGAAAAAATAGGGTCTAGGCCCGAAACGTCAGCTTTTGTGCTCCTACAATGTTGCTTGGCCTGTTGTGTTCATCCAGCTCCACACTTTGTTATCTAAAATTCTTAGGCGGTTTAACAGAATAGATGTGGCAAGATTGTTTCCCCTGAGGACCGGAGCATAATCTCAGAGTAAGAGGTTGCCTATTTGAGATTGTGATGAGGGGGAAATTCTTCTGACCGTAGCAGGGTGATAAAATTCTTTACTGTACAGGGTTGTAGATGGTTGGCCATTCAGCATATTCAAGGCTGAGAAAGACAGATCTTTAATCACTAAGGAAATCAAGAATTATGGGGAAAAGACTGGAAAGTCCAGTTGAGGATAATCAATCAGCCATATTCTTGAATGGCAGAACAGTTGCAATGGGCCGAATGGCCTAATTCTGCTCTGATGAATTATTGCCATTGATCCAATGATCATGGGTCCATGAAATTGATCCATAATCTGTGCCTCCAGCAATCTCCATCTTATTTTTAAGACATATGTTGTAAATATCATTATCCAGGAATGTTTCTTCTGAGTGTCACCTCTACAGCCTTTCACTTTTGTCATCTTGCTTTATCCTCATCAGTTATATTAATTGTTCTCCTTTCTAACTTGTTGTGTTAGAGATAGTAGGAACTGCAGATGCTGGAGAATCTGCAATAACAAGGTGTAGAGCTGGATGAACACAGCAGGCTAAGCATCATCAGAGGAGCAGAAAGGCTGACATTTTGGGCCTAGGCCCTTCTTCAGAAATGGGAGAGAGGAAAGGGATTCTGAAATAAATAGGGAGAAAGGGGGAGGCAGATAGAAGATGGATAAAAGAGAAGATTGGTGGAGAGGTGACAGACAGGTCAAAGAGGCTGGAGCCAGTAAAGGTGATTGTAAGTGGGGAGGTAGGGAGGGAATAGGTCAGTCCAGGGAGTACAGACAGGTCAAGGGACAGGATGAGGCCAGTAGGTAGGAGTTGAGGTGGGTCGAGGGGATAGGTGGGAAGGAGGACAGGTCTTTTTTGTTAATAATTTTAGCAAAAGACAAATATCTGTCCCACTTCCTTTTTATCCCCACACCCAATTCCTTGAATATATCTGTTGACCTAACACTGATTTTTACTGACTAACTGCATTTTTCTTGAGAATGCACTAATTTAGAGAATGGGATCCCAGTTTGAATTAAAGTTCCCTATAAGATTTTGTTTGGGAATGTTCCATCCAACTTTCAGCATGTGGTTGCATTCCTTCAAATACCCTCTAATTATTTGAAATTTACTCATGAGATGTGGGTATTGCTGCCCATCTCTAGTTGCCTTTGAGAAGGTGGTGGTAAGCTGTCATCTTGAACCACTGTAGATCGTTGCCATTGGGGAGATATCTCCGGAATTTTGATGCAGCAATAGTGAAGGAACAGCAATATATTTCCAAGTCAGGATGGTGAGTAGCATGGAGGGGAGCTTGTAGGTGGTGGTGTTTCCATATATCTGCTGCTCTTATCCTTCTAAATGGGTTTTGAAGGTGCTACCTGAATGATCTTTGGTGAATTTCTGCACTGTATCTTGTAGAGAGTATACACTGCTGCTGCTTAGCATCAGTGTTGGAGGGAGTCGATGCTTCCAATCAAGTGGCTGCCTTGTCCTGGAAGGTGTCAAGCTTCTTGAGTGTTATGAGCTGAGGGATGTGCAGGGGGTGCTGTAGCTAGAATGGCATTCTGTTTTAGTGTGATGGTTTAAGATCAGAGGCACCTGAGGACAAGTAAAGGAAGTCTTACTCTGCCATTACCTTCACATGGGAGTGACCTGTAGTGTATCCAAAATGAGAAGTGTTTCAACTTTGAGGCAAAATAATTGTTTTCATAGTAATTTAAGAAGTTGTTGTTCCAAATTGTGTAAGATAACTGTTTTGCTTTGAATTCTCTTTTTAAATGAAAATTGTTCTGATATGCCTTCATCAACTTATTGTTGTTACCTGCTTGTCTTAAAAGGTATTTTTGGAACAAAAGAAGATGCTCAAAACTGGTCTGAACATTGCTCAATTTAAACAGTACATCTCTCTCATTGAAGAGGAAACCCATGAGTATTTTAAACGCTGGGGTGATAGTGGAGTTAAAAGTAAGTATTCAAATATATCTTCCTCATAATTGTGCACAAAGTCATAAATTGTTCATTTTGACCTGTGAAGATGTTTTGCAAATTTGGTTAAACTTTGAAGGCCCTGTTTATTATCAGCATATAACTTGCCTGATACTGAAAGGAACCAATGTGTAAGCTCACCTGCAGCTCACTGTGCAAATGTAATACCGAGCATAGCAGAATTTGAAGATCCCATTTCGTTGCTAGGCCTGGAATTTATTTGATGATGTTAATCATTCGGTGCCGTCTTAGAGTCATACAGCACGGAAACAGACCCTTCAGTCCAACTTGTCCATGCTGACCACATCCTAAACTAAGCTAGTCCCATTTGCAAGTCCTGCGTAGTGAGATGCTGCCTTGACCTGCTACAATCCATTTGATATAAGTGGGCTCACAATGATGTTAGGAAATGAACTCCAGGATTTTGATTCAAAAGCACTGAAAGAACAGTGATGTATTTCCATGTCGGGATAGTGAGTGGCTTCAAGAGGAACTTGCAGGTGGTGGTGTTCCATGTATCTGCTGCCGTTGTTCTTATCAATAGTAATGGCTGTGGGTTTGGAAGGTGCTGGCTAAGGACCCTCTTTCCACCTTCCTTTTTACTTATTTCCCTGCTGTCCATTGCCATCACCACCATTTTAGCTGCAGTTTTAATTCCATTACATTCTATACTCTCAATGAATTCCTGATCCCCATTTAGTTCCAGACATTGGTCAGTACAAGCAGTCCTGGGACTTCACCTGCTACCTCCAGCACCAACCTCTGCCCGCAAAATGGAATCTTATCAAAACCAGTAGTGACTGCGATTTATCATTATTTAAATTTTTGTTGCATTTGTTTTATACTTACATTTTACAGTAGCATGGAGGGGATTGTTTTATTAATAAATGTAGGCATTTAAAACGTGCACCATTTCCAATTGTAAGGTTTGGAAGCTTTTCCGTGAGAAAAATCCTGAAGTAGCTGTCCGCATTCATTTTATGTTTATTAAATTTTTTTTTTTGCAAGTTATTTCCATGAACAATGCTCAGTACTCATGATATTCTTTCATGGAGTATGGGTGTAACTGTTGATGTTGTTATTCATCTCTAGTTGTCCTTGGACTGAGTAGCTTACACAGCCCTTTCATTGGTCAGTTAAGAGTCCATGTCGGTCTGGTGTCATAGGTAGGCCAGACCATAGAAGGACTTACTTCCCTAAATTATATTTGAGAACCAGAAGCTTTTTTTATGGCAGTTGAGGGTAGTTTTCTGGCACCAATATTGAGACAAACTTTCAGTTTCACATCTTAACAACTGAATTTAAATCCCACCAGTTGCTATGATGGGATTTGAACGGTGTCCCCTGTGCATTAATCTGGATGAATGCGATCAAGATTGGTAGTCCAGTGACATTAACACAATGCCACTGCCTCCCCTCGGGTTTGGTTTCTCTGGCAAGAAACATCCTGAATCAACTTTTACATAAATCCTATAGAAATCACTGTTCCATTTAAAGTTGTGATTTTCAGTACCACAGCCACACCTTACATGAGGATACATTGGAAGCCAAAGGAGCATGACTCTGCAAGTATGGGACTGGGTGTGGAGATGGATGTTATCTTTTAAAGTGTTAAATTTCATGCACTTGGAGTTTTCATAATGAGAGCTGGCAAACTGTTGATCCTTTTAGATGAAAGTAGTGATTAAAATTTCAGACTTTTAGGATTCCAAATATCTCTAAGCAAACAGTGGCAGTAAAGGATTTTGACTTGCTTTCGTTATGCAAAGTGTTATATCCAAAAGATCTGAATATGTTTATATTTAATGCCAGTATGTTATTTTCTAGCATAAAATATTAGAGTTCAAAATACGTTTCCTATTTACTGACTCTCTTATTTGCTCTTCCATTTGTTGATTTTTAGATTTGTTTGAGGCTTTGTCTGAACTGATCATTTTAACAGCTAGTTGTTGCTTACATGGGAAAGAGATACGAAACCTGCTGAATGAACAGATTGCACAGCTCTATGCTGACCTCGATGGTGGATTTACCCATGCTGCTTGGCTTCTTCCTGGTTGGTTACCGCTTCCCAGTTTTAGGTAACGAACAGTAGGAAAAGTGGAAAATCATGACCTCTAGCCCAAACAGTAATTCTTTAGAAAAACTTAGATTAGAATTCCCATGTTTTAAACAGTAATATTCCACGTGTGTAATGTGTGACTTTTAAGCTTACTATTTTTGCTGCCATGTGACTTTCTTGTAGCATTTCTTATCAAAGGATTACACTATTCTAAAACAAAAAAAAATTAAACACTTCAGAATATAATCTGGTAGGCTGATATATGGTGCTTTAAGACTTTGCTTTGCATACTTGCATGTTTTCATGAGTTACAGGTGAGGTTTTAGGCCGGAAATCTGTTGTGTATATACATGGCAATTAAGCTGCATCCATTCTGGGTTCAGTTTCTTTTGTTCTTTAAGGCCAGCATTTATTGCTCATTCTGATCTGCCCTTGAGAGGCTGATGGTTAGTCACCTTCTTGGATTGCTGCAGTCCATGTGGTGTAGGTCGACCCACAATGCTGTTAGGAAGGGAGCAGCAGGAGTTTGACCCGGTGATATGAATGAACAGTGCATAGTTGGATGGTGTGTTGCTTGGAACAGACCTGATGAGAAATAAGGAAGTGGTGGGTACATTGAGCAGATGTTTCTTTAATCTCTTTTCTCAGCAGAAGACGCAAATAACGTCCCTGAAATATGTGAACTAAGAAATGAACTTTATGAACTAAACCAGTGGGTTCCCCCCAACACCAAGGTGTAAAACTTAAGTCAGCACACCCATTAAAAATTACCTCCTGAAGTGGCTTGCTAGTCATTTAGCTGAAATCATATGGTTTCTTTCAAAATTCTTCACTCATTGTTCAAAATGCCTTTCTGACCTTATAGAAAAAGGAACTAAAGATTAAAATCCATTTTTCTTTTACTTTGGAACCAAAATTTCCAAGCAATAATATGAGCTTTCACATAAGAACTGCAAAGATATTGGTCTGCAGACACTATAAATGATTAGGAAGACAAATGGAATGCTGTAATTTATTTTAAGTCAAATGAATATAAATATTTTGCTGGGTTGGACAGAGATGTGGTGTGACCACATATGGCGTACTGTATTCAGTCTTGGCCTGTATTGTTTAAAGATTTAGTTGCATTACAAACAGTGTAGAGAAGGTTCACCTCACTGATTATTGGGATGAAAATGAATCCTCCTACGAGGTAAGGCTGAACAAATTTTGCCTACATCCATTGGAGATTAGAAGGGTTAGCATCATTTAGAGATGAAGGTACAGCTGTAGGAAGAGATTAAAATTGAATATGCACACAAGGTTGGCTTTAAAGAAGCTCAGGTATCCAGGAGAGCTGTGGGCTGAGACCATGTTATAGAGCTAGGGAGGAACAAGGCAGTAGAGAGATTTAAAGCAAAAGAGAATTTTAAAAGTAAGGCATTGCTTGAACGGGCAGCTGTATGGATAATCAAGCACAGGGATAATGGTTGAACAGGGTTGTTGCAATTTAGACAGGGATGAAGTTGGCCACTGTCCCTGCGTTGGAAATAGATGCTGTGGATATACGCGTGGAAGTGTATCTCTGTTTGAGCATGACTCAAATTATACTTGGTCTGGTTCAGCCTCAAGCAATGTTCAGAGAGCAGGGTGAAGTTAATGGCTAGTGCACTGATTTTGTGATAGGCACCAAAACCCAGGCTTTCCTAAAATATTTAACTGGTAGTGGTTGACAGAGCAGTGGTTTAGAGATGGTGGAGGAGCCAAGAATGGTTATGGTAAAAGAATGGTGTGGCCAGCAAATGTTTGGAAACTGACATAGTTCTAGATGATGCAGCCAAGGTGAAACATGTTGATGAAAAGTAGGTGGAGACCAAGGACAAATTCCTTGAGCACATCAGAGATCTTTTGAGGGTGAGAGAAGTGAAGTCATTGCTGATGATTCACTGTCTACAATTAGATATAAATGGAACCAGCTGACTGTAGTCCCGTTTATCTGGACAGCATTGAGAGGCATCAGAGGATGGTGGGCTGCTTAGCTGTGTCAAAGGCTGCAGCCAAACTAGGAAAGACAAAGAAGAATAGCCCACTTCTGTCACAGAAATGAAGGAAAGCATTTGTGATTACAGGAGTTCCAGGAAAAATGACTGATTTTGACTGGAATGCATTCAAGACCATTGGAGATAGGGTAACAGTTTGCCGGGCAGAAAATCAAGGATTTTTTTTTCAGTAGGGAGGTGATAATGGTAGATCTGAAAGTGGCTAGTTGAGAAAAAAGGAGAAAAGTCTCTGTGTATTGAGAGAGGGCATCTTTGATTGCAGTTATTAATATTTTTAAGATAATGTAACAATAAGATGTAAAATAAAATTAACAAGGAAGTACATTTGTGGAAGGAAATGCTTTAGCTCTTCAATCCGCCTCCCCCTCTCTCTCTCTCTCTCTTTATTTCAGAACCCTCTTCCCCTCCCCCCATTTCTGATGAAGGGTCTAGGCCCGAAACGTCAGCCTTCCTGCTCCTCTGATACTGCTTGGCCTGCTGTGTTCATCCAGCTCTACACCTTGTTATTTCTGCTTTAGCTGTGGACTGCTTTATGCGTTCCCAAGCTCTATTGGGAAGAGTGTACAGCTAATTGAGGTACATAGAGGGGGTGGCTGTCAGCGTGATGAGATATTCCCTGGTAAGCAGCAAATACCTTCATGAAATTGCTGGTGAAAAAGGGAAGAGGGAATACTACATTGTAAAATAGAACATTTGCCTGAATGCAGCTTGTGATATTGATTTGTGCAAATTGATTTGTATTCTCAATGAGAACTAGCTGGCATGTATGTGCTTTTGCCATCATTTTAAGCTGCCTTTGTCGGATTTTTCATGCACATCTTTTCATTTTGATTCATTAAAACATCCATCTGTCTTTCTGGATAGGCGGAGGGACAGAGCACACCGAGAAATCAAGAACATCTTCTTTAAGGTAATCCAGAAACGGAGGGGTTCATGTGAGAAGGCGAATGACATACTGCAGACCTTATTGGAGGCTACCTACAAGTAAGTGTTATGGCCAAGTGTGGAGGGATGAATAAATTCTTCTCTTTCCACTCTTGTAGTTGGAATAACAAAGTTTAAATTTTTATAAAGGTAGTGCTTTTCAATTCAGTATGTGCTATGTTTATCGATTACTTTGGCTCTCTTCAGTTTAAAATTGTGCATCTGTTTTTATGCTATTTGTGCCATAGTCTGTTAGGATAATAATCTTTCAACAGATAATTGGATTTTTGAGAAGGAAGAACTTGCGTTGGTCTAGGGAAGCAGTTGATATTAGAAGTTTTTATAAAACAAAGACTTGCAAATGCTGGAGATCTGAGTAAAAAATAGAAATTGCCAGAGAAACTCAGCAGGTCTGAACACATCTGTAGGGAGAAAGCTTAGGTAAGTCTTAAGTCTGGTCATTCTTCATCAGAACTGTTCTGATTTATTAATTAACTCTTACAAAGAGCAAGCATGGTGGAGTGAATCGACTCTTGCTGCTATTTGTAACTATGTGGAAAGCAGCAACATTGTACCCACTGTAACCTTTTACTGAGTTCCTGAACTCAATTTTGTTGAGTACTACCTGATTTTTTTCACCAAGGTCTAAGGCAAAGCTTTTCATACAGCTCCTAGTCTGCTCCTTCCAGTTAAGGAAATGATTTCGTATCTTTCATTTGTTTCCTGCTGGCTTACTTCGTTGTATTTTTTCCAGGGACGGTACCCCTCTAACCGATGATGAAATTGCAGGCTTGCTTATTGGTCTACTGTTGGCAGGGCAACATACTTCCTCCACTACTAGTGCCTGGATGGGATTTTTCTTGGCTAAAGACAAAGAGCTTCAGGAACGTTGTTATGCAGAGCAGAAAGCTGTATGTGGAGAGGATTTGCCACCACTACAGTATGATCAGGTACATGCCTGATCTAAACTGTGAAATATAGGAAGATTTGTAAGCTATGAGTGTTTAGCAGATAATAGGTTAAGTAGAAATTGTACAAAAGGCTCTGTGCTTTAGTGCTTGCATTTTAACACAACAGATCTCTCTTGGATTGTGGTAGTATTCATGCAGGGGGTCTGGGGGAAATGAACATCATACAGTGTACAGGTGGATCCACAACTTCTGATTTTCTACCCATTTTTAAAAGGAAATAAATGCTCATATTTCTTGAGAGTCCCTAAAAACCTGCCCTTCATTTTTTAAAAATTTAATTAATTTGTTTTCCTGCTTAATATAATTTGTGTTCTCAAAAGTGAAGAATGGAACATAGAAACACAGAATATAGAAAATAGGAGCTGGGGGACGTCCTTTGAATCTGTTTCACCATTCAATATGTTTGGAACTGAGCATCTAACTCAGTACCCTGTTCCTGCTTCCTACCCATATCCTTTGGACAATTTAAAATTTTTCCATAATCACTTACAGGTTTTTACTGTACCAAACATTACCAAATTCCTTTTAGTAATCTGTCCCTAATCAAACCTCTTTAACCTTGGAGCATTGCTGTGAATATTTCTATTTCCACTTTAATACCAGTATAACTACTGAATTCTGAAAATATTTCTATTAAACCTGTTCAGAGATGTTCTTACGCACATCTGGAACAGGTGGGACTTGAACCCAGGATTTTTGGTCCAGAGATAGGGAGACCATTGTCATTACAGTCCCTTCCTTCTGAGTCATTTTAGATCTGTGGACTTGATTGGAGAAATTCAATACAGAACTCAGTAAATTTTCTTTTTTTGAATTGTCCTTTTAAATTATTTAATTGAATCAGTGCCTTGACTAGATTGTAATTATTGTAGCTGGAACCTGATCAAGCATTTGCAACTTGGGAGTGACCTATTAGTGCACTGTAAAAGTTTTGTGAACTGCACTCTTTCCTAGGCTGAAGCGAATCTCTTATAAGGTTAATTAAGTTGAACCTGTAGCCATTAGAGTTTGGAAGACTGAGCAGCGATCTCATTGAAACTTGTAAGATCTTGGGGGCAGTTGGCAGTTTGGATGCTGAGAGAATGGCAGAATTTAGAAGATAGTTTAAAAATATAGAGAATTGTCAGTCTATGGGACTCTTCCCCAGAGAAAACCGGAAGCATTGAATATATTTCAGGCATGCTTTGTAAGAAAGGCCCTTGATTAACAAAGGTTCTAGGATTATTTGGGGCAGGTAGGAATGTGGAATTGAGGCTACAGTCAAATTAGCCATGATCTCATCAAGGGATGGAGCAGGCATAAAGAGCCAAATTAGCTTCTGCTACTTTTAATTTCATGTTCTATTATTTGATAGTAAAAGAAACTCGGTTTAAAAAAAAAAGTAATGGTCTGGGTCTGACCTGGGTTAGATTTATTGTCGCACAGTCAACATTGTACTTTTTGTTTTATTTGTAGCTGAAGGACATGAATTTGTTGGATCGCTGTTTAAAAGAAACACTGAGGCTCCGTCCTCCAATAATGACGATGATGAGGATGGCAAGAACACCACAGGTGTGTAAGGAACCTGAAAGAGCAGTTAGTTTTTGGTATTGAGACTGACCTATCCCCTCCCTACCTCCCCACCTACACTCACCTCTACTGGCACCATCCCCGCCTCTTTAAACTTGTCTGTCTCCTCTCCACCTATCTTCTCTATCCATCTTCGATCTGCTTCCCCCCACTATCCATCTTCGATCCGCCTCCTCCCCCTCACTATTTATTTCAGAACCCCACCACCATTTCTGATGAAGGGTCTCGGCCCGAAACGTCAGCCTTCCTGCTCCTAAGATGCTGTTTGGCCTGCTGTGTTCATCCAGCTCCACACTGAGTTATTTTGGTATTGATTTTGGTTTTAGAAATGTCATTGTGGATTCTGTTTAGCTGAGAACTACTGTACTTCTGATTGTGTTGTTCAACTTGTGACTTCGTTCAGAAAAAGTAGTTAAATATCTGCTTACAACCACAAAGCTTTTCAGTAGATTTACTGACAGTTGATTGCATCAATGAACAATTTAGATACATACCAATGTCAAGTGATATCCTGTGAAAAGGTGTAGCCAACAATTATTCTCACCATTGCTGTATTTGGGTTAATCAGGATTGAATAATAAGAGTATTTCCTATCAATACTCTTGGACAGTTTAGTGCGTAATTCATTGTTCTGTTAGTGAATAAAATGGATTGAGGTTCAGTACCCTACTGAGTCAGTAGGGTGGCAATGACATTTCACATTTGGCTTCAGTGTTGCAAGGGTGGGAAAGATCAACAAGAAATAGATCATTTGATGTTTGTTTGGACAGTATGAGACGCTGCTTCACAGTAAACCCTATCCTAAATTACCATTATATCCTTCGATGACACTTTCAATTTGCAAGCAAATGGTATTAAATATCTTTTGCCTTTATTTGATCTAAATCTATTTACTGTTCTCCTGTTGATTGTAATTCTTGCAGTCCTTCTCCTTACTAATTCTGAGTTTAATTTGGGGTCGACAATTTTTTAAGCTGCTTACTCTGTTAGTCAATTAAAGATTAACAAGGCCTTAAGTTGTTATTTGTGCAATTGAAATACTTAGGCAAGATTAGAAATTAATTACTGGCATTTTCATTCAATATTCTACCACTTTTTTTACTTCTAATTAGTAATTATATCAATGAGCTGAGAAATATTTGTATTCTTGAGCTTTAATTCCTTCACAGGCTGTAGCTGGTTACACCATTCCTCCTGGTCACCAAGTGTGTGTGTCTCCTACTGTCAACCATAGACTTCGGGACACCTGGACTGAGCGGCTTGATTTCAACCCAGATCGCTTTCTCCAAGATAACCCAGCAGCCCAGCAGAAGTTTGCATATGTACCTTTTGGTGCAGGTAGGCCTTATTAGTCTCAAGTCTTTTCTGAGACTTAGTTATCATATAGACATTTAAATCTCTGGGCAGAATAACTGGAGTAGATAGCTAGTGAACTAATGTACTGCAACGTTTTGGGTTGATGGTGGCTCAACTTATTGATTTATTCCATACAGGAGACTCTTAATCCGAGAATGAACGTTTCAAAGAACACAGAAAATTATAGCACAGGAACAGGCCCTTTTGGCCCTCCAAGCCTATGCTGATCCAAATCCAAACCTGTCGCCTATTTTTCAAGGATCTGTATCCCTCTACTCCCTGTCCATCCATCTATCTGTCTAGATAGATCTTAAATGATGCTATCATGCCCGCCTCTAACACCTCTGCTGACAATGCGTTCCAGGCACCCACCACCCTCTGCGTAAAGAACTTTCCATGCATATCTCCCTTAAACTTTTCCCCTCACGTTGAAATCATGACCCAGATGATAATTACATAGCAGTCATAGAATCCCTAGTGCGGAAAGAGGCCCATTAAGTTTGCACTGACCCTCCAAAAAGCATCCCACCCACGTCCTGACCTCAGCCTTTCCCTGTAACCCACATTTACCATGGCTAATCCAACTGACCTGCACATCTTTGGACTATGGGAGGAAACCAGAGCACAAAGTGGAAAACTACTCACAGAACATGTAAAGTTCACACTGACAACCACCTAAGGCTAGGATCAAACCCAAGTCCCTAGTATGGCAAGGCAACAGCGCTAACCACTAAGCCACTGTGCCACTTCTGATTTTGATTCACTACTTGATCAAAATCAGCAAAGGAACATAAAAATATTTATTAAACACAGTCCTTTTTTATAGGTCAACTTCCCTAAATGCATTGTCCACTTAGGTATCCTGTCTGACTTTTCCCTCTTATTGTTTAGGCACTAATTTTTAATGAACAATCTTGAATGAACCTTGAATGAACAATCTGCTTTTTAAAGTAACTTCCCTTTACTACTTTGCAAAATATCATTGTTCAAAAGTAAAATCAAGCCCATAATTGATTTGTATGAAATAATGTCAGTTACTGACTCCCTTCCTTAGTTCCTGCAGTAGAGGCAAGTATGAGGAGTAACATAAATAGGCAGAGGAATAAGGCTGGATCCTGGAGGTAATATTAAAGGCACAGTTCAAGAATGAGGGAGAATGGGGAAAGAAATGACTGCACCTTGGCATGCCACTTGGTTAATGTAGTGTCATACCCAGACCAAGTGAATTAGTGATAACAAAGTGTAGAGCTGGATGAACACAGTAGGCCAAGTAGCATCTTTTTTTGCTTGGCCTGCGGTGTTCATCCAGCTCCACACTTTGTAGGGAATCTAGTCTTTAAAAAAAAGTGTGGAAACAGGCCCTTCGGCCCAACAAGTCCACACCGTTCTTTGGAGTATCCCACCCAGACCCATCCCCCTATAATCCACACACCCCTGAACACTACAGGCAATTTAGCATGGCCGATCCACTTAGCCTGCACACCTTTGGACTGTGGGAGGAAACCCACGCAGGCACAGGGAGAATGTGCAAACTCCACACAGACAGTCGCCTGAGGTGGGAATTGAACCCAAGTCCCTGGCGCAGTGGGGCAGCAGTGCTAACCACTGAGCCGCCCTTAACTCGGATTCTCCAGCATCTGTAGTTCCCATTATCTCTGATACAAGTGAATTAGTACTGTTTACTATATTTTTAGTATAAGATGCTAATCACCTAACCCCTCTACCTTAAGTCTGCAGTTAAGGCATGTTAATGATGATTTAATAGGATAACCCTAGATCTTATACCTTTTTTGGTTTGTTTTTAAATTCATGAGTAATACATGGATGCATCATTAAATCATTAATTAATAAGGAAGCTCAGCTACTGCCTTAAGTTTTAGTTATCAGACTTGTAACTTTCTTTCTTTTCCTCTGTCTAGGTCGCCATCGGTGTATTGGAGAAAATTTTGCATTTGTACAGATCAAGACTATCTGGTCCACTTTAATTCGGTTGTACGAATTTGATCTTCTTGATGGATACTTTCCAACAGTAAATTACACAACTATGATACATACCCCTAATAATCCAGTAATCAGCTACAAGAGGAGAATACAATGAAAACTGAACTAATAAAAGTAATTTTTGTTGTATTCAGTCACTCATTTAGGTTTTGGCCCTAAAATTTATCTCATTGATCTATTATAGGTATACCACTAAAATTTAAATGAGATCATTTAGTACTGACTAGTTATTACATGCAAGATGGTACTGTAAGCCCATTAATTTCATTTTTAGAATTTAAATCCCAACTGCTAAGAGGCTTTTCCAGCTTGCTTCTTGAAGAGTAATATCCCTTATGCTGGGATTCTGAATCCTTCTCTTATTAAACAAAATCAAATCTAATTAGACTTCAAAACAACATATCAGGTTTTTTAGTCAATTACATGCTTTTTTGGTTCATTAATAAATTGAAAAAATGAATCTGGGTCCTGTTTCCTTTGGCAGTACAGAATCATCAGAAATTAAGCAGCGTATTCAGGTCACTTGTATTTTTGATTCCCTGCAGTATAATTATGCCCCAAATTCAAATATGAAATTTTGTAATATCATTTGACAATTTACACTAATTTCCCTTGTGACAATTATTTTTAAATAAGTACATTGAGGAAATATAATTTTTTTTGTGGTTTTCTTACGTTGAAAGTGTGGAAACGGGGTTCTAACATGAATATTAGAATGGGTAAACTGATATTCATTTAATTTATAATTGTTGAAATGATGATCAGATTTGGGCAAATTTAGGTATCTCTGTCGAGAGGCTACATACTGTGTTGAAAGTTTGAACCATTTTGACCCCAGCCTCAAGTCGGGCATCACAATTTATAGCTTCAGCTGTCTCATTTGCTTGTAATGTTGGATAAAATGAACAATTGTCTAATGTGACCAGATATTTTGTGATTAATGCAAGTTGTTGCAGTATGACTATCTGACTGTTTTAAGAATGTGCCCTTGAAGTAAAGTCCACTACTTAAATATTGAAAGTTAAATTGTTTCTTGCAGTAAATTCAGCGAATCTACTGATAGCTTGTTTAGTATTGGTATTTATGATAGGTGGCACTTCTTTAGCTGGAGAAATAAACTTTACATGGCTGAGGATTCAGCCCGATAAGAACAGACACTGGATTTATGAAGATTAGAGTAAATTTGTGCTTTTAGAATGAAACAATGGTGTTCTAAGCAAAGGAAAGTTCTTTAATTCACCACACTTTCCATTGCTAAACACCGGCTCTGATGCTCCCTATGATTTAACGTAAAATGGCTCTACACACGGCAGTTAAGTGCACAGGTTATATAGGTGCTTTATATCCAAGTCCAGGTTGGGAATTTCCTTAGTCAAACGATCCAAACAATACAATTACTTTGTGACGTGTAATATTGTTTGTGCTGGAGGTAGCGTTTGCAGTTTTAAAATAAGTATTCAAGGGGTGAGTATTTCATTGGCTGACCTAGCATTTTTGCCCATCTAGTTGCCCTTAAGATGGTGATGGTTAGCTGCCTTCTTGGACCACTGCAATTCATTTGGTGTAGATATACACACCCACAATGCCATTAGATTGGTAAATGCTTTCTTTCAAGCTAAGTGTAGTCAGACACATTTACCACTGTGGATACGGTGAGACGAGCTGAATTGCTTGTGCAGAGAACCAACTCAGACTAGATGGGCCAAGTGGCCTCTTTGTGTGCTGTAACCATTTCATGACTGCATTTAATATACCTACTCCATTCACAGCCACTACCATCTAGAAAGGGCAGTAGATACCCAGAAACACTCTGACGTTCAACTTCCATCAAGCTGATCAATATTTTGTCAGTGTCACTTGGTCAAAATCTAGAATGTCTTCCCTAATGGCATTGTGGGTCAGTTACACCATTGGGACTGCAGTGATTCAAAAAAGCAGCTTATCACCATCTTTTCAATAGCAATTAGGAACAGATAAAAAAAAATCTTATCTGAGCCCGTGATGCCTGCGTCCAGTGAATAAATTACTAAAACTGTAATTTAGTTACTCTTTAATACAGTTACTCTTTGCCTAAATTTCATTGTCCTGGTTTTACTGGCTGATGATTATGAGGGGTGGCAATGGCATTGCCACTGGACTAATAAACATAAGACCAAGGCTGATGCTGTGGGAACATGATTTTGAATCCTATGGATGAAAGTTAAATCAATCAATGAAAATATAGATTTTAAAAAAAAACAGCCTAATGGAAAATATATAGCCATGAAGTTATTAAAACCTGATCTGGTTCATTAATGTCCTTAAAACAAGGAAATCTGTCATCATTACTTGGTTGAACCCACGTGACTTCAATCTGAAGTAGTTACTTCAAGTCGCAACCAGGAATGGGCAGTAAATACTGCCCAATCAGCAATGCCAATACACCATAAAATTTTTAAAAATGGCATTAAATGACCTATAATGTGACACTGAAATTGCTAACTTCAGCCTTATTATTTTATTCAAATTTATCACCACTCTTTAACTCTCCACTATTTATATAAAAAAAGGATTGGATTGTTACATGCATTTTCATGGAATTATGTATTCGATAGCCCAAGTTTCTCTGTTCATCCATCCTTTGAGCACTCTCATTCCTATGTTGCCCGAGTGCTATTGATTGCAACAATCCAACTTACTTTTTACAATAGTGAAGGGACAGTGTGCAGCAGGGTAAGCTTTGCAATTACTTACACCAGGTTATTAACTTAGCCAGAAATGCAAAACAACATTTTGTGTTTGCCATTTCAAGAGCTTAGCTGAACACGTCCAGGGGCCTGTTCTATGTTCTATGCTTTATATCACCACAATATAGAGGAAATGGATCCAAGATCAGAAATAAAAATAGTGCTGTAGATATAAACAAATCAGGCAGTATGTTAGAGAGTAACATCTCAGATGTTGCCAAATCTGTTACCTGCATTTTCAGTTTTATTTCATATTTACAACATCTGTAGTATTTTGCTTTTGTTCCAATAAAAACATTTTTACAAATGCCAAGCCATTTGGCCAAACGCTGCAGCAGAGTGACGGCATTCAAAGTTAGTTGCACAAATTAAATAGATAAGTTAAGTTAAGGAATAACAAAGTTTAATGTAGATAAATGTAAAGCAACATGCATTGTTACAGGAAATATGAAACTGGCATACAATACACAGATGCTATTTTGAAACATTACTTTTGTAGTTCAGCCACTTAACAGGCAAACAACGAGATGAATAATCATGTGTCCTGGTGGCATTTATGAACAAACATTGGCCAGGGTAACAGGAAACATTATTCTTCTTTTTGGGCTGCTTGACCATCTAAATAAGCAGATGATATCTTGGTTTAAATTCACAGTCAGATTGCTGCTCATTTCAGTTGGATTCTTTAACATTCACTAAAATAAGCCAGTTAACCCAGCTTCAGATAAATAATCATCAATAAGACTAACGAAGTAGTGGAAAATACTGGCAATATTTGACCATGCTCATTTAAATCTAATTGCAAAAATGGGCACATTTTAATTTCAGTTGCTCCAACTTTAGAAACCCAGTTGATGCATTTGACAGAGTTCAGCAAAATTATGAGGATATATTTAAAGAATTTAATGGACTAAAATCCTCCCTTAGTCAAGGTCCCAGCAGCTGCCCAGAAAGTAGGAAAAACTGGGACATATTCATCTGCAATACTCAGCTTTAAACCACCGGGAAAGTTGATTTGGTATTTTAAATACTGAAAACCCCAAGTAATTTGTATGGTGGGAGGTTATTTGTGACTTCCAGTACTACAGCATATTTGTATAAACCTGGCAAACCTCAGTACAGCTAATTCATATTAGAATAAAATTTTAACACTGCTTTTCCTGAGTAGATCTTTTAGTGCAATGAAGGTTTTTTTTTAAGAAAAGAGCAAGAATATAAGATTTGAAAGTGTTTGATGAATTCACTCCTTCCAATAGGTTGGAAAAATGTAGTTAAAGGCAGCATTAACTGTTTTAAGGCTACATATAGAAATTGTTTAACAAATACGCTGGAACTTCAATTTCAGCTTTGAAATGATGATATAATTTATGAAATTCTATTTGTGTTCGATAAGGCAGAATGTGATGTTAAGACTACCTCCCCGGAGGTTTCGTTAAATTAATCTGAATTAAGAGAAATTTCAGATAACTGTTCGAAATCTTATCAGCTGTTATCTGCATCCCTCAAGAATTAAACGATTTGGATTACATTCACAAAGGTACAAGCTAGACATGGTTATTTGTGGGAAGGAGTGACCTGAAGGAGAATGGACCACATTTTTACATTTCATATTGAAAGATTATCATATTGAAAGAGAAGAAAATTCAATTAGACACAACCTCAGACACATGGAAGTGGCAACGGCCCTAGGATTACTTCTATTTGTTGCCCACATTACAAGTAAAAGATCTTACTAAAAGAATGGGAAAACACAAATGCAGAAATTTGCCACCGTTACAGCAGGTTAGATTATTGGAACATTTTGAATCCAATTTCAGGGTCTAATGTATCAAATTCCAGTTTGCAAGAGATAGTGCATACTACTACAAAAAGAGTCTTTTTTAAACTTGTTGAAAGAGCAAATCTTAAGGAATTAGCCCACCTAGAGAGTTTTAACTTTATCTTCATACATGTACTTCACAGAGAAAATGGCAAGTTTCAAAAATTTTAATTTTTAATTCATATTTATTGTAGTACTTTGACAAAATGCCCATATAATTCAAAACTTCTACCATTACAAAAATAATTCCTCTACAAACTGTGTACTGTCCACAATGCCATAGTTATTTATGGATCATGTAGTGTAAAAGCTCAGCAGTCATTAGAGGGACTGCAGTGCACTTGAAACCATTTAATAAACATTTTTCCTTTCACCCTTTAAATAAACAGTATTAAATTATCATTATTTTTAAATTAGCATTCCACAAATATACACAAATTGTTTAGACAGATTGTATTGTGCACACTGGAAGCTTAAACTTATATAAAGGATAAAACTCATTTAAGTTATTTTGTTTGGACTTGCAGGCAAGAGACATTTTCATTATTAAATCCATGATGGTCCCACAATATACATAAAATAGAAAAACAAAGCTCAGCTTCAACAGCAATTCAGTTTCAAGTCAAAATCTACTTCCAAGACTCTATCTTCTGGTTCCACAGTACATCTGAGCATAAGTTGTTGAACCTATGTAAGCAGAGAACACAGACCAGTTAACAGTTATACACAGCACTTTAACAACATTAGTCATTCCATGTTACAAAATGTATAAAAGGTAACAGGTGCAAAAATTCAAACGCTTAAAAAGATCTGTGAGGATATCCAGGTTGAATTATCGAGGCTTTCACTAGGTTGGAATAAATTCAGATTTTTTTTAAACTAACAGCTTTCTTATCATTGGCTATACACACCAACAATTATTGCTGCTTTCATCATCTTCAACGGTGTCCACAACTGTCCTAAACATTTGGACTGAAAATTGACATAAATCACCTGAAAATAAGCAACCTATTGTGCTGGCAGAAGTTCTTACATTTAATGGACCTGACAAATCTTTAGCAATAAAGGTGGCTCAGTGGTTAGCATTGCTGCCTCACAGTGCCAGGGACCTAGGTTTGATTCCACCCTTAGAAGACTGTCTACGTGGAGTTTGCACATTCTCTCCATGTCTGCATGGGGGCTTCATCTGGGTGCTCTGGTTTCCTCTCACAGTCCAAAGATGTGCAGGTTAGGTGGATTGGCCATGCAGGGTTAGGTGGATTAGCCAGAGCAAATGCAGGGTTACAGGGATGGGTTGGGGGGGTGGGTCCAGGCGGGATGCTCTTTGGAGGTTCGTTGTTAAATCAAGGGGCCAAATGGCCTGTTTCCACACTGTCGGGATTCTGTGATTCTAAGAATGACTATAACTAAAACAGAGCAGTTTTCCTCAAACAATTATATTTACATTCTAAGATAATAAAATGTGAGGCTGGATGAACACAGCAGGCCAAGCAGCATCTCAGGAGCACAAAAGCTGACGTTTCGGGCCTAGACCTGATGAAGGGTCTAGGCCCGAAACGTCAGCTTTTGTGCTCCTGAGATGCTGCTTGGCCTGCTGTGTTCATCCAGCCTCACATTTTATTATCTTGGAATCTCCAGCATCTGCAGTTCCCATTATCTCTGATATTTACATTCTAGACTGATGAAGTGTTGATTAACAGCTGCCTGTGCATCTTCTGCATTTTCATATAATTCATTTTACTATTTTCAGCAAATCCATACATTCCATAGATTGATGTAATCTTATGGACAGAGATAATTACTTATACAACTGGGGAATGTCCATCAACATGACTTGATATGACAGTCACAAAAATGCCACATAACAGGCTCATGGAAGTGGTCAGGAACAAAACCCAATAACGCCTAAATGTTTCTTCTCCTGCTATATAGTCATAGTTAAAAGTACAGTATGGAATGAATGGGAAATCATTATACTTTTGATTATCATCTTTCAATAACTATTTTTTCCTCAAATGTGCTGATAGCTGGAAAGTCTATTACTTCACTCCAATAAATGAGCACGATGTTGTTTAAATTCACTCTGGTTATTAAAATCCAGGTCTGCCACACATTAAACATATTCCATCTTTTCAGCATTCAATTTTCTTTCCCTTCCTTGTCTTAAGAAATTTAACAGTAGCCCAAAGCAGTGGAACTGTTAAAGGTTTTAGTCAAAATTTATAAATAACATAACAATTTAAATCATTTTATTAGTCACACAAATAATGGGCTGATTCTCAATGGATGTTTTATGCACTGCGTTTGGACATGATGCCCATTACTTCTGTGCAAGAAGTTGAAGTTGAAGATATTGCATTATGTGTGCTTGATCAAATGGCAGCATAGGCGAATCATTTATATGATGATTAAGTCCAGGCATCAAATAATAGGTATGCAAATTCTTTTATTAACCCACTGCTGGTACTTTCTTAAACAGTGTGATCACCTTCCCTCATCTCCACCCCTTAGTGATCTCTCCTCCTTCATCCCTGCCCAGCACAGTGATTATCCCACCCTCAGCCCTGACAATGATCACAACTGATAATGTTCTCCTTTCCATATGATGCCAACGCACATCCTTCTCCTAACCCCAAACGCACGTGCACATATATATATATATATATATAAAATATATATAATACACACACACACACACACACACACACACACATAACCACAACACATACATGCACACAGTTTACTAAGTTGGAAGTATCAGGCTGGGAGGACGGATGTTGATGTGAAGTCTTAGGTGCAGGCTGACGTTCCAATCTCGCAGTGGGGAGTAGGGTGGGTGTCAGGTCCAGCATGTTTGGAGTGGCAGTGTCTACATTTCTACAAGACTTTAATGCTTTCTATAGTTTCAGTTTTGAAAACATCTAAGCATCTACCTCACCACATCCTGTAGCGTGTTCTATTGATTTTAAACGTTCTGTACAAATGACAGTTCCCAGGCATGGATGTACCAACCTTTGGGCCTGCATCTCGGAACAGAGCATATCTTGGAGAAGCAGAATCCATAGACCGCTTTTAGATGCAGCAGGTGGATGAAGGGAGAAGATTTCTTAAAGGTTCCTATGTGCCAAGGATCTTGAGGAAGCAATTTTCCTTAGCAAGGAACCTTAGCAAGAAAGTTTGCATGGGTCTGCACTTCACTGAGGTGTTGGTCACTGAAATACACTCAATTGTTTCAATACAATTGTAGCTTCAATGTAGGGTTAGGTTGACAATGCCAATGGTTATGAAGCTGATTATGACAAACTTTTCAGTTTTATTACTTTCAGGTTAGAGGCAATTATCAGCAACATCTCACAGCACGACATCCTCTGTTACATAAGCGAGGTCAATGACCCTCTAAAAGACAAAGTCATTTTGCAGTCTTGCCAAAGACAAGCAGACAGAGCACACCAGAATTTGTTCAAATTGTAGACTTTACCATGGCACAGAACGCCATCGGATGTGGAGAGAGTTCCGGGCCCCAGCAATGGAAGTGAGTTAGCAATGACTCATGGCTTCAGGGATGGAGGTCTACTTACCTTATGGAGATAAGGTTTTTAGATATGGACATTTCCCTTTCTTCTTGGCTCTGTTTCTGTATTTCTGCTTTTGTTCTTTTTTTTAAATGGTTGTTTTGGTTTTGTATCTAAGATGGTTGCTTCTATTAAGTTTGTTTTTTTGCACCTAAATGGTGCTGGAGAATGGGGATTGTGTCCACTTTTTCAATGTACTCCTGTATCCCTGTACTTGAGTATACGTGACAATAAAACTTAATTCTAATTGTAATTCTAAAATTCATTACCTTTATGCAATCCTAAAGTCCTCCATGCATATTTGCCTGTGACTGTTCCTACATAGTGCTAATCCAGACTGCTGACTTTCAGTGGAGGGGGACTACAGATGGAGAATGCCTGTGTATCTTCTCAACATGGGTGGCAGCACACAGAGTTGGCTGGTTGACCGATAGTAAAAACAGTTGCACGCAGCATCACAGGCACATGTTAATTAAGTATTACAATGCCTGACACTTAATCTAATTTATCCCCCAGAAGTTCACGACAAAATTAGGATTCGGTAGTCCTATAAAGCTCACTCAAAAAACACAATTTGGATGGATGAAAGTAGTTATCAAAATGTACCATTAAGTGCAGAATAATTAGGCATGTCATCCTAGCTCAGGTTGATCATCGTCAGAAATAATCCAATGAGCAATACTGAAGATGACCAAAAACAGATTACTGGCCTGTCCTCGCAGCCTTGAAGCAAGCTAAATTACTCATAACACCCATCCTCAGGAGAGATTAAAATCTGTTTTTCTGTACTGAAAAATACATTACCTGATTGCACACTCCCCAGTCGTCTCTGCAACGCTTCTAATCTATTAATATAATCAGTCAAAGCTCTGTCAGGGTCATAATTTTGCAGGTGTGAAGATACCAAAGAACTTGGATTAGAATCAAGTAGGCTTGATTGATACCTAGGACAGAGAGGGGAAAAAAATACATACCTAGAACCACAGTTCCAATGAACATTTACTCAAACTGACACAGTAATCATTTACTAATGAACTAATGACATCTGTGAGTTTTGAGAAGATTTGTAGCTCAGGTTGAGTTTCTGGATGTGAGTTTGTTCGCTGAGCTGGAAGGTTAGTTTTCAGACGTTTCGTCACCATTCTAGGTAACATCATCAGTGAGCCTCCAGTGAAGCGCTGGTGTTATGTCCCGCTTTCTATTTATCTGGTTAGGTTTCCCTGGGTTGGTGATGTCATTTCCTGTTCTTTTTGTCAGAGGGTGGTAGATTGATTTGGAGCCAATGTGTTTGTTGATGGAGTTCCGGTTGGAATGCCATGCTTCTAGGATGTACATCAAAGACATTTCGGAAATGACTGCCAGACTACTCAGACCCCTTGGCATCATGGTAGCCCACAAACCCACTAAAACAGCAGCTAATGAACTTAAAAGACCCTATACAGACAACAAGCAAAACGAACGTCATCTACAAAATACCTTGCAAGAACTGTGACAAACACTACATTGGACAAACAGGCAGAAAGCTAGCCACCAGGATACATGAACATCAACTAGCCACAAAAAGACATGACCCACTATCACTAGTATCCTTACATACAGATGAGGAAGGACACCACTTTGATTGGGACAACACATCCATCCTAGGACAAGCCAAACAGAGACACGCACGAGAATTCCTAGAAGCATGGCACTCCAACCGGAACTCCATCAACAAACACATTGGCTCCAAATCAATCTACCACCCTCTGACAAAAAGAACAGGAAATGACATCACCAATGCAGGAAATGACATCACCGACCCAACGAAACCGAAACACATAAATTGAAAGCGGGACATAACATCAGCACTTCACCGGAGGCTCACTGATGATGTTATCTAGACTGGTGACGAAACGTCTGAAAACTAACCTTCCAGCTCAGCGAGCAAACTCACATCCATCTAATGACATAGCAGTTTCCTAAACCAGTGGAAGATGACTGCAGTTGTGTGTAAAAATTACAAGTGACATCGCAAACATTTTTGTTCATTTATAATGACATGCAATGAGAACAGGATAGTAAAAAAAAATTTAAAACTTTACAGTACAAAAGCAGTCCCTGCATTTTCAAATTGGTGTTGGAGAGGCACAAATGAGGTGTTTTGATATAGCTGTCATGCTGTGGAGGTGCTGGTGTTGGACTGGAGTGAACAAAGTCAGAAGTAACAGGACACCAGGTTATAGTCCAACAGGTTTAGAACATAGAACATAGAACAGTACAGCACAGAACAGGCCCTTCAGCCCACAATGTTGTGCCGACCATTGATCCTCATGTATGCACCCTCAAATTTCTGTGACCATATACATGTCCAGCAGTCTCTTAAATGACCCCAATGACCTTGCTTCCACAACTGCTGCTGGCAACGCATTCCATGCTCTCACAACTCTCTGCGTAAAGAACCTGCCTCTGACATCCCCTCGATACTTTCCACCAACCAGCTTAAAACTATGACCCCTCGTGCTAGCCATTTCTGCCCTGGGAAATAGTCTCTGGCTATCAACTCTATCTATGCCTCTCATTATCTTGAATACCTCAATTAGGTCCCCTCTCCTCCTCCTTTTCTCCAATGAAAAGAGACCAAGCTCAGTCAACCTCTCTTCATAAGATAAGCCCTCCAGTCCAGGCAGCATCCTGGTAAACCTCCTCTGAACCCTCTCCAAAGCATCCACATCTTTCCTATAATAGGGCGCCCAGAACTGGACGCAGTATTCCAAGCGCGGTCTAACCAAAGTTTTATAGAGCTGCAACAAGATCTCACGACTCTTAAACTCAATCCCCCTGTTAATGAAAGCCAAAACACCATATGCTTTCTTAACAACCCTGTCCACTTGGGTGGCCATTTTAAGGGATCTATGTATCTGCACACCAAGATCCCTCTGTTCCTCCACGCTGCCAAGAATCCTATCCTTAATCCTGTACTCAGCTTTCAAATTCGACCTTCCAAAATGCATCACCTCGCATTTATCCAGGTTGAACTCCATCTGCCACCTCTCGGCCCATCTCTGCATCCTGTCAATGTCCCGCTGCAGCCTACAACAGCCCTCTACACTGTCAACGACACCTCCGACCTTTGTGTCGTCTGCAAACTTGCTGACCCATCCTTCAATTCCCTCGTCCAAGTCATTAATAAAAATTACAAACAGTAGAGGCCCAAGGACAGAGCCCTGTGGAACTCCACTCACCACTGACTTCCAGGCAGAATATTTTCCTTCTACTACCACTCGCTGTCTTCTGTTGGCCAGCCAATTCTGTATCCAAGCAGCTAAGTTCCCCTGAATCCCATTCCTCCTGACCTTCTGAATGAGCCTACCATGGGGAACCTTATCAAATGCCTTACTGAAGTCCATATACACCACATCCACAGCTCGACCCTCATCAACCTTTCTAGTCACATCCTCAAAAAAACTCGATAAGGTTTGTAAGGCATGACCTACCCCTCACAAAGCCGTGTTGACTGTATTTGATCAAGCCATGCTCTTCCAGATGGTCATAAATCTTATCCCTCAGAATCCTTTCTAACACCTTGCAGACGACAGACGTGAGACTTACCGGTCTATAATTGCCGGGGATTTCCCTATTTCCTTTCTTGAAGAGTGGAATTACATTTGCCTCTCTCCAGTCCTCAGGTACGACTCCAGTGGAGAGCGAGGATGCAAAGATCTTCGCAAGTGGCGAAGCAATTGCATTTCTCGCTTCCCAAAGCAGCCGAGGACACAAGCTTTTGGAGTCTTATTCCTTCTTTAGGTGTTAGTGAGAGAGGTAGTATCAGACAGAGAATTTATATGTACAAGATATAAGAGTCACACCACTGATGAGGACGTATTAAACAAATCTAAGATGCTGTTAAATCTTTATTCAGTTAGAAGGTTTTAATTGATTAATAAGTACATGTAAATCCTCAAATTCCTTTCACCTCTTTACTCTGATTAAACCTTTCCTTCTCTCAGGATAGTGACTTCAAAGGAATTAGGGGATTTATATTTACATATTATCAATTAAAACTTTCTAACTGATTAAACATTTAACAACATCTCAGGTTTGTTTAGTGCATCCTCATCAGTGGTGCGACCCTTTGATCTTTCACTTATAAATTCTGTGTCTGATACTACTCCGGTCACTAACATCCAAAGGAGGAGCAAGACTTCGAAAGCTTGGGTTTTCAAATAAACCTGTTGGACTGTAACCTCATGTCATGTAATTTCTGACCCTGATACAGTTGTGACAATGAAACTTAAATGTAACTTATTCTTCTCCTTACATGTACAGATTTTATAAAGGATTCAAATCTTTTACAAACATCATTACAGAGGTTTCAATAAATTATGTTTGTAATGGGTCTGATTGGTTATACATTTCCGCACTTTACATGATACAATAACTATGTATGAAAAAATTACCTGGATTGAGAATTTGTAATTGATCTTGGAGATTCTTGACCAGACCTTTGCCTACTTGTGCTGTGTCTATGTTCTCCAAACAATTCTTTTGACAGGCTTGATTCCAAAGATATGCTCCCAGAATGCAGGAAAGGAGAATCTGCTCTTGGTTCATTAGCTAGGTTTTACATAAAATTGAAGGCATGAGTGGGAAACGGTAGCCTATTTCATGGTACTTGATTCACAAATAAAGTTTGGTATCTCAGATTGAGGTCTTGTTTAAAGCATTGCAATCATATTACTAATTCACAAGATGGTAAGCTTTGTTATAGTAGAAGAGAAACTATCACTCTACAGTTTTCTGATTAAAAACAAAGAATCACCAGCAATGACACTGTTATGACAAAGTCTCTAACATGGACTGGCATAATCTACAAACTAAGCTGCCTATTACTAACAGAAGCAGCGAGACAGAAATTATGGGACAAATATCCAAGTGATTTTAGGCTCCCTTTCATTACAATACAGTATGTTTTTACAAGTAAATAAATATACTTGTTTAACGGTCCACTGTGTGCTGTAAAAACGTCTGTAACACTTGTTATTACTGTGGAGTTTCCAACTCCAAGAGCAGAAAACCAAAGGTATTTATTTAGTGGTTGGATAACAAAGTGTGAGGCTGGATGAACACAGCAGGCCAAGCAGCATCTCAGGAGCACAAAGGCTGACATTTTGGACCTAGACCCTTCATCAGAGAGGGGGATGGGGAGAGGGTTCTGGAATAACTAGGGAGAGAGGGGGAGGCGGACCGAAGATGGATAGAGGAGAAGACAGGTGGGGAGGGGATAGGTCAGTCTGGGGAGGACGGACAGGTCAAGGAGGCGGGATGAGGTTGGTAGGTGGGAAATGGAGGTGTGGCTTGAGGTGGGAGGAAGAGATAGGTGAGAGGAAGAACAGGTTAGGGAGGCAGGCTCGAGCTGGGCTGGTTTTGTGATGCAGTTGGGGGAGGGGACGAGCTGGGCTGGTTATGGGATGCGGTGGGGGAAGGGGAGATTTTGAAGCTTGTGAAGTCCACATTGATACCATTGGGCTGCAGGGTTCCCAAGCGGAATATGAGTTGCTGTTCCTGCACCCTTTGGGTGGCATCATTGTGGCACTGCAAGAGGCCCATGATGGACATGTCGTCTAAGGAATGGGAGGGGGAGTTGAAATGGTTCGCAACTGGGAGGTGCAGTTGTTTATTGCGAACCGAACAGAAGTGTTCTGCAAAGCGGTCCCCAAGCCTCCGCTAGGTTTCCCCAATGTAGAGGAGGCCACACTGGGTACAGCATACTACATTGGCAGATGTGCAGGTGAACATCTGCTTAATATGGAAAGTGGTTGCTCTGTACAATTTCAAAATTGAACAAGTACACAATGTACTGAGAGATTATAGTACATTAAGACTGTTTCATTTTGCAGAAGGTTTTAACGTCAGCACTGATGCCATTTGTTCACTGATATTAGTGTGTTTACCTGACACCTGATCGTGACCATTCCGATTACCAGTCAAACCGCTTGATCCAGCAACTCGAAACCATCTGCGGACCAAAAATCGCAACCTATGGAGAAGATTTAAAAAAAAACGATGTCAAGAATTGAAATATAATTTACCTAATCACAATGATGTGAAAATGTAACAATAACCAACTGGTTTTAAAATGGTTGCTATATTAAATTACACCTATAATCCTGAGGATATGACTAGAAAAAGTCAACTAAAATTCAAAGGTTAAATCTACTTATAAAATAAATACTCAAATGTGTGCGTGAATGAATGAAAAATGCCGGATATAGTCATAGGTTTCGACAGCATCTATGCAGAGCAATACAGAATTAACAATGTGAATTTTCCCAGCTTCATGATGTTAAGCTTGGAGGCAATGTAGCTGTAAAAACACAAATGGCAGCTGCCATGCTGGGATGACTCTATGTTGCATTCCTGCTGCTGAGGAATTCTGCAGGA
This sequence comes from Stegostoma tigrinum, assembly GCF_030684315.1. Taxonomy (NCBI): domain Eukaryota; kingdom Metazoa; phylum Chordata; class Chondrichthyes; order Orectolobiformes; family Stegostomatidae; genus Stegostoma; species Stegostoma tigrinum. The sequence continues at coordinate 108,736,620 of NC_081355.1, forward strand.
AGGATTGGTTATTTGCTCCACATATGTGGGGAGCTATACTGGCAGACTGGCGTGCAGAGACTGCCCATCTCAATAAATGCAGTCTGCCAGGCCATCAAAGACTGAAGGTCCATGACTCAATGAAAGAAGTCATTGAGTGTTGGCCATGCCCAATCTAGGGCAGATTTTATAAGCTCTTTTGTGGATTTAGCAGAATAGATTTTGTTTATTTCTTCACTATTGCATAATTCAGCAAGGGCATCTACTTGCTGAGGCAATGCCACATTTGCTACAACAGTGCCCATCTCTCAAGATGGAGCAATCAAGATTTCAGTGCTGAGAGCCCTCAGATTAAGCCTGTAAAACAGCTCATTAAACGTGGGATCAGCCAATTAGCATTTTCTTCTTTACTGTGGATTTCCAGCAACTGCGTTAGTTCACGGAATAGTCCAGAAAAGGTTCACTTGACTCATACCTGGGGTGGTAGGACAGGGATTATCCAATGAGGAAAGCTTGGACAGGCTGGGCCTGTATCCAAAGAAAAGATAAGTGTTAACGTTTCAGGTCCAATAACCCTTCCTCAGAAGTTCTCAGGAAGGGTCACCAGGCCCAAAATGTTAACTGTGATTTTTGCCTTCACAGATGCTGCCAGACCTGCTGAGCTTTTCCAGCAACTTCTGTTTTTGTTCCTGATTTACAGTATCTGCAGGTCTTTCAGGTTTTTATTGGGCCTGTTCCAACTGACTTTACAATAATGAGAAATGATCTTATGGAAATATATAAGATATTGGAGGGATTAGACAGGGTAACTGTTGAAAGGTTGTCTCCCCTTGTAGGAAAGACTAGAAATAGCTTAAAACTCAAAAGTTTTCCATACATGACTGAAATTAGGAGGATTTTTTTCTCTCAGAATGTTGAATGCCTTTGGAATCCTCTTCATTAGGCAGCAGTGGAAGTGCAGTCATTAAATATTTTTAAGGTGGGGTAAATAAATTCCTGACTACCAAGGGTGTCAAAGGATTTTGAGGATGTACAGGAATGCCGATTTGAAGCACAAGCAAATCAACCATGTTCTAATTAAACGGTGGAGCAGGCTAGAGGGGCAAAATGGCTTACTCCTGCTCCTAATTCATAAGCACATGCTCATATGTTTGTAACTTTTCTATAATGCTCATACAATTATCTCTGAATAGATTTAATTGGAAAATCTGAGTTTTATAATAGCTTTGAAACCAATTAGTAATTTGTTTTCTTTCCCAGACAGCAAAGCTAAACAGATCATCATGGGGTCATTTAAGAGACTGCTGGACATGCATATGGTCACAGAAATTTGAGGGTGCATACATGAGGATCAATGGTCGGCACAACATCGTGGGCTGAAGGGCCTGTTCTGTGCTGTACTGTTCTATGTTCTATCTCATTTATACAAAATTCGTGTCACTGATCATAATGGATTGAAACAAGTAGCAGCAAATTATGGGCGATTTTTATGTGAATCTGTGAGTCACCTACTAAAATTTTCAGTTCTGGCAAATGGTACTTATTCACATTTGGCATGGTACAGAAAGAATCTGACAAATTACATCGAAAGATGACCTAACTACTTTAGTTGTTTTATACCTTCTGATGGTTGGAGGAGGCTTTATTTCAATATCATTTACAGAAATAATACCCAATGAGAGATAAAAAAATCCCAACCACCAAAACTATTTGTTTTAATTTGTTAGGGCTAGCTCTTAAGCTATGGTTGATGTATAACTTCCCATTTATACAATAGCTGCAAACAAATGAACATTGAGGGATTCCATGATACAGCAAATGCCTTAATGTCACCTTTAGAACATCTCTTACATATTAATGTTCACCGTGTCTTTTAGGTAACATTTCCTAAACAGAACTGAAGTTATGTGCCTTGTGCTCTTGTCTTTGACAAACTGAGTTAATACTGATCAAAACTGTGGAGGATAAGATTCCTAAATCCGTAACTCCATTGTAAACTTCATTTGCTCACCTTGAGACTGCTATGGAAACCCTAACCACCGAGCGGAATCTGGTAAAACCTCTGGAACGACGGGTAATAACCTGTAAATCGGTACAAGATGGGTGACCTCCCAATCGAGCTATAAACGAAAGTGTTGCTTGCTCACATTCTTGAAATCCGCCGAGGAGGAGTAACAAATATTTCTTTTGATAAATTAGAGCTTTTCGGAACCCTTCCGCCCGCAGATACTTGCCGTAAATTCTCTAAAAGAGTTTTCACAAAGAAACGTTCCTGTTAAAATGCCGCATCTCATTTCTAGTTCATTTCCTTCCAGTTACACATTAATCTACTTTCAAAGGCAATACAGAACTGAGACCCCAGGACAATCTTTAAGTTCTTCAAGTTTATGTTGTGACTCTTTACATATATTACAAATGCAAATCTACAATAAGACCATAAGACATAGGAGTGGAAGTAAGGCCATTCGGCTCATGAAGTCCTCTCCGCCATTTAAATCATGGCTGATGGGCATTTCAACTCCACTTCCCTGCACTCTCCCCGTAGCCCTTGATTCCTTCTGAGATCAAGAATTTGTCGATCTCTGCCTTGAAGGCATGTAACGTCCCGGCCTCCACTGCACTCAGTGGCAATGAATTCCACAAGCCCACCACTCTCTGGCTGAAGAAATGTCTCCTCATTTCCGTTTTAAATTTATCCCCTCTAATTTTAAGGCTGTGCCCACAGGTCCTAGTCTCCCCGCCTAACGAAAACAACTTCCTAGCGTCCACCCCTTCTAAACCATACATTATATTGTACGTTTCTGTTAGATCTCCCCTCAACCTTCTAAACTCTAATGAGTACAATTCCAGGATTCTTGGCCGTTCATTATACGTTAAACCTACCAGTCCAGGGATCATCCGTGTGAATCTCCGCTGGACACGCTCCAGGGCTAGTATGCCCTTCCTGAGGTGTGGGGCCCAAAATTGGACACAGTATTCTAAATGGAGCCTAACTAGAGCTTTATAAAGCCTCAGAAGCACATCGCTGCTTTTATATTCCAACTCTCTTGAGATAAACGACAACATTACATTCGCTTTCTTAATTACGGACTCTACCTGCAAGTTAACTTTTAGAGAATCCTAGACCAACAGTCCCAGATCCCTTTGTACTTCTGCTTTACAAATTTCCTCACCATTTAGAAAATAGTCCATGCCCATATTCTTTTTTCCAAAGTGCAAAACCTCACATTTACTCACATTGCATTTCATCAGCCATTTCCTGGGCCACTCTCCTAAACTGTCTAAATCTTTCTGCAGCTTCCCCACCTCCTCAGTACTACCTGCCTGTCCACCTATCTTTGCATCATCAGCAAACTTCGCCAGAATGCCCCCAGTCCCTTCATCCAGATCAATAATATACAAGGGGCAGCATGGTGGCACAGTGGTTAGCACTGCAGCCTCACAGCACCAGGGACCCGGGTTCGATTCCAACCTCGGGCAACTGTCTGTGCGGAGTTTGCACATTCTCCCCGTGTCTGCGTGGGTTTCCTCCGGGTGCTCCGGTTTCCTCCCACAGTCCAAAGATGTGCAGGCTAGGTGGATCGATCATGCTAAATTGCCCGTAGTGTTCAGGGGTGTGTAGGTTATAGGGGGATGGGTTGGGGTGGGGTGCTTCAAGGGGCAGTGTGGACTTGTTGGGCCGAAGGGCCTGTTTCCACACTGTAGGGAATCTAAAAGGTGATAAAACATAATAAACATAGTTATGTCTATTATGTAATTTTTTTTAAAGTTAAGTATAACAAACTATAGTCAAAACAATATGCACTTTCAAGTAAGTTACCTTTACAGCAACAGTTTCAGAAATTGATCCAAGCAACTCTGCGTGTAAAGAATCACTTCTGGCTTCTGCCTTCATTTTAGATAGTTCTGCCTGTGCCAGCTTTAAGGCCTTCTGTAGCTTAGATTTTTCTCTAGCCCAAACTGTTCTCTCTGATCTTATTAGGGCATCAACACAGTCTTGATTATCCACTGGCCTTCTTGATAACTGAAAAATGAAAAACAAATATACCAACAGCTAAACACATGAAGAAAAGAGACAGAGACAGTAGGAACTGCGGATGCTGGAGAATCTGAGATAACAAGGTGTAGAGCTGGATGAACAGAGCAGGCCAAACAGCATCAGAGGAGCAGGAAAGCTGACTTTTCAAGCCTAGACCCTTCTTCAGAAAGGGTCCTTTCTGAAGGGACCTTTCTGAAGAAGGGTCTAGGCCCGAAATGTCAGCTTTCCTGCTCCTCTGATGCTGCTTGACCTGCTGTGTTATCCAGCTCTTCACCTTGTTACCTCTGATACCCGGGATGATAGGGTTATCTTATGATGAAAAATTGAACAGGCTGGATCTGTATTCACTGGAGTTAAGAAGCATGAAAGGTGATCTTATATAAAAAAAAATTGAGATCCTGTGGGAAAATGACAGGTTGGGCACTTCAAGGAAACGGTTTGCCACACAGTGAGTGGATTGGGGGAGGTGTCTAGGGGTATGTGGAGAACAGGAGAGCAAGAACTACAGGACACTGCATAAAAGTGAGGAGTCTTCCTTTCTCCCTCCCCCACAATGTTGACACATTTTTGACTAACACAGGAATCAAACGTCACTGACAAGAGATAATGGGAACTGCAGATGCTGGAGAATCCAAGATAACAAAGTGTGGGGCTGGATGAACACAGCAGGCCAAGCAGCATCCTAGGAGCACAATGGCTGGTGTTTCGGGCCTAGACCCTTCAAACGTCAGCTTTTGTGCTCCTAGGATGCTGCTTGGCCTGCTGCGTTCATCCAGCCCCACACTTTGTAATCAAAGGTCGCTATCAGGTGTAGGTGGGAATGTTGAAGTTGACACCACAAACAATGAGCTGTGATCCACTGACTAGTGGAGTAGGCGTGAAGCCCCAAGTGGTCTGTTTCATAAATCTTCAAATGACTAATCTATTAATTTTGACCATTGTCACCAGGAATTGGAATTGGCTTGGTGCTATCAAAAGGCTGCATCTTCTGCTATGCATTTAAAAACAGGATTTCACATTATCATTGAACTGTTTCTTAATATTTAGAAGACCTTTTATATGTTCATTTAAGTAAACAAGAGCATTTACTAAATATCGTACACCTTCACGCAGAAAGCCTTTTTGAGACAAACATATCTTGAAATTTAGAACTAGTAAAATTGTAATGAAGTTTATTAGATAATTCAGTTCTTATTTTACGTACACAAATATAAAACCTTTTGCCTTCATAGTGTAGGCATTTGCTAACCAAGTTCTGAGGAATGCAGTTAAAACTGCCAAATTTGCTGCTGTTTTTATTTTATCATCAATTGTAACATTTACTGAACAGCATGTTTGGATTTACATTTTATTTACTTTGATCAGTTTTTATTAATAAAACACACCTGATCACTACTCCAACTTCGCTGACGGTATTTTCGAACCTCCTCCTGTAATTTCAATAGACTGTTGTGCAGGTCATTCTTTTCTTCAGTGAGTCTGCTGACAAAGCTGGTCAGGTCGGCATTTTGCTTCAGAAGCTGCTCAGTGAGAGCGGCTGTTGATCCACTAGAGGGAATTATATTCTGTTGGAAAATCATAATTAAACATTTGTTGTAATGAAAGATATTAATGTGAAAGGTTTTCAATGTTAAATGTTTTGGTCTCAGCAGACACAATAAAGATGAAAATAGATCTGGTCTTAGAACAAAATGAGATAGTCTCTATAGGTTAAAAAACAAATTGTTGCAAACAGGATGTATACTTCAAAATTATCCATTTAAAACCAGTCCATCTTCCCTGTTGCTGACTATAATTGCTTTTGCCTGCACCGTTCATGTAAATGGTAGGTGCCAGGGAAACCAGTGCTCTACAATCCTGACTTATTTGTGCAATACTAACCACTGTAACATTCTGTGGGATGTGGTTGCAAAACCACAAAATTCTCACTTCTACTTCCATACAGATGTAATCTCCAGACATAATTTTCTTACAATACACTCACACTTCGATGATACTTTATTGGCTATAATGTGCCCTGGGACATTCTTAAGGACAATGAAAGATACAAAATAAGTACAAGTCTTCCGTAACTTTCCAAATGAATTTTTCCTGAAGTTTCATATCCCAATGCCCTTAGCTTTCAGCCTCTGGCAAGTTAGATCCAAAGATTTGTTCAATTTCCTGGAGAATCCATGGGCTTTCACTTCCACTACAAGTCTGTCATGTGGTATATTGTCAAAAGCTTTGTAAATCTGATACACACTACATAAAATGCTCAACTTATCTAGTCTTCAACTCCATAAAACATTTAGTCATATTGTTCAGACAAGACCTTGTTTAAAAAATCCATGCTGACTGTCTTTGATTAAGCCATGCTTTTCTAAATGGAGATTTCTCCCATTTCTCAGAATTATCTTCAATAATTTTCCCACTGATCTATCTCTAATTATCTATTAATTATCCTTCTTTCCCTCTTAATAATGATATATTGTTAGCTGTTCTCTAGGCCTTTAGCACCACAACTGTAGCCAGAGGGGACTGAAAAATTATGTCAGAGTTCCTGCTGCGTTTTTTTCTCTTGCTTCCTAGCCTAGAATAGATTCTGTTTGGGGCTGTATGCACAAACGGAACATGTACAGTTGTATATATTGAAAAGAAGTTAAGCTTCATAATGCTTCATTTCTCACTATGTTATTTTCACTTAATGTCTCATACTCACAACACACGGGTTACCCTTATGGTCCTTGTTTCAATAATAACTAAAAAAGATATCTTACTCACAAGGAATTAAATCCGCTACCATTCATTTGTTTTATTCCCTTTATTTCTTGCATTGGTGTGTATATCTTTTAGCATTGTCAAATTCCCAGACTGTCTGTAGTTTTTGGCCTTCACTTCCTTTCCCTTCCAAATATATTTACTAATCTTATGCCTTTCATTTCCACCTTTTCATCTCACCCTTCTGAATCCACTCTTAGCATACCAATCCCAGACCAAGTTATTTCAGACCTTCCTGAATAGCTTCTGCAATGATACTTTACCGAAACTCGTTTAGGTGCAACCTGTTGGCTTGTAGATTGTATCTCACCAGAACCAGTCACAACACCTCAGAATTAAAGATCCATTTTACCTCCCGATTTTTTTTAAAGGAACCAGCAGCAATGACTAAAAAAGCTAATAAAAGGGAGAAGGTTGATTAACAAAGTAGTAGTGAATGTGGAGGGGATATTTCTTCTTACGACATAGGCCAGAACAAGAAATCATAGCTTCAGGATAAGGAGTAGCAAATTTAAAACAGCGATGAGGAGAAATTATTTCTCCCAAATGCTCATGAATCTGTGGAATTCACTATCCCATAGTGTGGTGGACGGTGGGTCATTGCGTGATTTTAAGGAGCAAACAGGCAAGATTTTTTAAATTAGTAATGGGTTATGAAGAGCGAGCAGACAAGTGGAATTGAGGCCGAGATAAGGCATGATGATCATACTGGATGGCAGAGCAGGCCTAAACGGTTGAATAGCCTACTGCCACTTCCAGTTCTTACATTTTTACATTCTAAATATAATAACCAACTGCAAGGGTTCCAGGGGACATAAAAAGAAAGTAACTAAAGTGAGTGTAGGGCCCTTGAAGGATGCAAGGGGAGATTTGATAATGGGGAACTGGAAAACAGCAGATAATTTAAACCAATACTTTATATTGGTCTTTATGGTAGATAAAACTACACACTTCCCAAAGACATCAAATAAACAAGTTGCTAATGGGAGGTGAGGTTTTCTAACAGTTTCTATCATAAGTGACAAAATATCTGGCAAATTAATCAGACTGAAGGCAGACAAGGTCTAAAGGAAGTGGGAACATTAGTTGAAATATTCCAGAATTCACTGAATTCTGGGAGGATTCCTGTAGATTGCTAAGCTTCTGATGTGACATCCCTGTTCAAGAAAGAAGGGAAATGAAAACAGGAAGCTAAATGTCAGCTAACCATTTTCCATTGGGAAAATGTTAGAGTCCATAAATAAGGAAGACAAAGCAGGACATTTAAAAAGCTAATGAAATCAAACGGAATCAACATGGTTTCGTGAAAAAGAAATTATGTTTCACAAACTTGCTACAATTCCTTGAGGATGTAATAAGCAGAGTTGACAAACTGGAGCCAATAGGCATAGAACTTAGATTTCCAGAAAACATTCGATTAGGAGCCATACAAAACGTTAATGCACAAGTTGGAACTAAAGATATTATTAGCAATGGAGTGAGGTGAACGCACAGAGAGCAGAGCGTCGCAATTAAAGGTACTTTTTCAGGCTGGAATGGCGTAACAAATTGTCACAAAGAGCAGTCCTATGGCCTCAATTATTCATTACCTACATCAATGATTTAGAAGACAAAGGGACTTGAGGGGCAACTTTTTCATTCAGAGGGTGGCGCATGTATGGAACAAGGTATCAGAGGAAGTGGTGGAGGCTGGCACAATAGCAACAGTTAAAAGGTGTCTGGATGGGTATATAAATAGAAAGAGTTTAAAGGGATATGGGCCAAATGCTGGCAAATGGAACTAGATTAATTTAGGATGCCTGGTTGGCATCGACGATTTAGAAGGAAGGGTCCATTTCTGTGCTGTACAGCTCTATGACTGGGTAGAGTGTGATATATCCAAATTTGCTTTTAATACAAAAACAGATGGGAGGTCAAGTCCCGAAGAAAGCATAGGTAATCTAGACTGGGTGAGTGACCGGGTAAAGTCTGGGTAGATGGAGTTTAATTTAGGAAATGAGAGGTCATGCACTTTGGTGGGAAGAGTCAAAAGGCAAAATAATTAATATTAGTTAAATAGAGTGACATTTGAAAAAAAATGCAGCAAGGGGTGCGCTTGTGCATGAAACACAAAAGATTAGCATGCATGTGCTGCAAGTAATTAAGGCAGGAAATAAAACTTTGGCCTTCATTGCAAACAAGTTGGAGTTTAAAACTAGGGAAGTCTTGTTACAACTGCACAGGGTGTAGGTGATATTGTGGAATATTGTGTACAGTTTTGGTTCCCGTATTTAAGAAAGGATATTTTGGCACTGGAGGCAGTTCAAAAGAAGTTCATAGGCTGATTTCTGGGACGAAGTGGTTGACTGAGTACAGTCTTTGTTCATTATAGTAGAATGAGGAGTGATTTTATTGAAACATACAAGATTCTGAGGAGAGTTAACAAGGTAGATATTGAGAAGATTTTTCTGAGTGAAGGGATATTGAGTTTGGGGACATGGTTACAGAATAAGGGGGCATTTATTTAAAACTGAGATACAAAGTAAGTTTTTCTCTCATAGGGTAGTGAATGTGTGGATTTTTCTATCCCAGGCAATTGTGGAGGCTAAATCACAAAAGCCTTTAAAAAGGGAGTAGACAGATCTTAATATCAAAAATGTTACAGAATGACAAAGCAAGCTTAAGGGACTGAATGGCCTACTCCTGCTCTTATTTCTTATGCGGTGTTCTGCATATGACATCGGTGCCCAAACGATAATTGCATTTTAATAAGAACACTAGAGTCTGCTCAAACTAATGGGTGCACTTTACATATTGTAACCATGACACTAAAAAGTGGTAGTGCTATTTACATATGCAAAAGAGCTAATGGGACCATACTGGACCAGACCAGCAACACATGGTAGTAGTTGCTATTCTAATTAGATGGCTTACTGATGCAGTGGAAGACCCTCAAGAACACTGCAAAGTTTGACCCAGAAAACACTGCATTCATCATATCCAAAATTTAACTGTTAAGACTTAAAAATCACAACCTAAGGACTTGCAGAAATCTTCGAATCTCCAGAAAACAAAAAAAATTAGGTAACTTTCTGCATTTTGAAGAAGGGTTTTGTATGTTGAGTTACTTTATTTCATCTGCTTCTTGAGGGGAAGGAGCTAAGTTACAACTGGTGTCTTCTATGAGGAAATAAGGGATTAATGTTCAAGGCTAGTCAGGAGGTAAATCTGGCTATATGTTGAAACAATTCTTTCAAATAAAGTTCTGCCACCCAAAGCTCAACAGTCAAATCTTAACTTATCCAGGCGGGGTCAAATTGAAAAGGATGATATTTCTACAGTTAAGCTGCTGTTAAATTTTATCAGGTGTAAAAAGCTCCATTTTGTTGCTCAGCTCCCAATGTCAGCAGGAGAAAAGATAACTAAGAGACCACTGAGTTGAATGCAGAAAACAAAACCAGATCTTTTGCGTAGTTTAACCTCACCTCTGGTACAGGGATTTGCAACTGCTGTAGCTGCAATGCAATGTCCTGAATGTTATTCTGTAACCAGATCAGGTCATCGTCATCTGTGGTTTCACTGCTGTGCTGCATCCTGTTATAAATGAATAATACATTTCAGCAAAAGGAACTGACAATGGTAAAATTGGCACAAATACGAAGGTCAAGTAATGTTAACATTTCAATTGTTTTGTTCAGTACGTTTCTTTCCTTATGTCATACAAAAGTCACACCAAACAGTGAACATAATATTCTCTTCAGCGCTTGCCACTTAGGTGACACAAATGTCTCCAATGTCAAGTGCCATTTTTATTCAGGAGTGAAGAGGATGAATGTTTAAAAAAAACTTTAAAAACTTTAATTACAAATGTTAAGTAATTGTATTGTGTGAAATACACTAAAACTAAAAGATTCATCAGCTACACAGAAATACAAGAATAATTTTCAATCTTTTAAAAATTGTTTCTTCCAATGACATTAGCCAAAGAACAAACTGAACATTTAAAATAAGGACGGACAATAATTGCTGGCCTAGCCAACAGTGCCCACATTCTATAAGACCGTGAGACATATGCACAGAAGTTAGGCCATTCAGCCCATCGAGACCCCAATCTCTACCCCATTCTCCCACTTTCTCCGCATAACCCTTGATTCCCTTGATAATCGAGAACCTTTCTATCTCCATTTTAAATATACTCAATGACCTGGCCTCCACAGCCTTCTGTGGCAGTGAATTCCATAGATTCACCACTCTCTGGCTAAAGAGATTTCTCCTCATCTCTGTTCTAAAAGGGCTTCCCTTTACGCTAAGGATGTACCCTCAAGTCCCAGTCTCTCTTACCAATGAAAACACTTTCCCAACATCCACTCTGTCAAAAGGGCTTCCCTTTACGCTAAGGATGTACCCTCAAGTCCCAGTCTCTCTTACCATTGAAAACATTTTCCCAACATCCACTCTGTCAAGGCCATTCAGTATTCTGTAACTTTCGATTAGATCCCCCCTCATCTTGATAAACTCCATCGAGTATAGACCCAGAGTCCTCAAATGTTCCTCATATGTTAAGCTTTTCATTCCTGGGACCATTCTCGTGAACCTTCTGTGAATCTGCTCCAGGGCCAGTACATCCTTCCTGAGATGTGGGGTCTAAAGCTGCACACAATACTTCAAATGTGGCCTGACCAGAGCTTATAGAGCCTGAGAAGTGCATCCCTGTTTTTATATTCAAGTACAATCAAAATAAATGCTAAAATTGCATTCGCCTTCCTAACTACTGACTGAACGTGCAAGTTTACCTTGAGAGAATCATGGGCTAGAACTCCCAAGCCTCTTTGCACTTCAGACTTCTGAATTTTCTCCCCATTTGGAAAATAGTCCATAATCTGATCTTCTTACCAAAGTAGATGACCTCACACTTTCCCGTGAGTGAATAAGAAAAATGTCCACTTGTCACTTTCAGAGTGAACTTTTCACTACAGCAAATATAGCTGACACGTGTGATTATGGATTCTTTTGCATAAACGTTTAAGGGAGGGAACTGAGAGCATGATAACAGGTTTGTTGAGTAAAGGAGAAGATAAAGAAAGCTCAGGATTGCAGAGACCCCGCTGAATGTAACAGAGGAATCTCACTAATATTTTGGCATTCTGTTGCCCATCTAACGGCCAGGAAAGTGGACGTTGGCTGTTTTCTGGCTCAGGGACTGAATGGGAGAGGGTAGCAAAGGTCAGGCATGTCTGAAAGAACTGTAACAAAACAATTAGGAGAGACAGAAAAAAAAAACAATTAGTGCAAGAGAGAGGGCTCCATCTACAATAACCAGTGGCATGGAGGGAAGCAAAGGCTGGGAAATTCATGCCAGCTGGAGGTTCAAGTATTTGGATTGAGAACTGTTAATGCTCGCAAGCAGTGGTATAAAAAACAAATAAATTCATTCAACTGTTCCTCTCTCCATTAGGTGCAGAATCATGCAAAACCTCAGGCCCAGCCCGAAATTTTAATCAAGTTTCCTACTGCCCAGGTGAAAACCTATTTAAACACTAGAATGAAGGTCCTAGCTCTCAACAGTGGGATAGAACATAGAACAATACAGGGCAGAACAGGCCCTTCGGCCCTCGATGTTGCGCTGATCTGTGAACTAATCTAAGCCTCTCCCCCTACACTATCCCATCATTATCCATGCAGACATACAACCTAATGACAGACAAAAGAAAGCATTCACATACAAGAGAAAGTTCAGTCACAACACAGTTACATTGTCAGATCCCTATTATTCATTTTAACACTATTTATACCTAGTAGTAACTTTGTTGGCCATCATTCTAAGTTTGGAAATAATCAGCTGCATCTTCTGTCTGATGCATTCCACGTTAACATTTGCTCCAGATGCACTGCCTCCTCCATTAATTTCAGTGCCATTTACTGACTCAGTATACCACTGCTCGTTAAAAATGGAGGCATCCTTTCCGTTCTCTGTTGCTGCCAACTTTTGGTGCATAATCCAGTTTCTCGTTCTGTCAGTTGAAAGCCCAATGTTGCAAGTATTCTGCAATTGCAGCAAAACAAAAATTAGTTAAAACAATGTATATGAAAAATATCACTCATGTGCACGCTTGTGACCACAAGTATTTATGTATACACCAGAATAATGTGTTTCAGCTTGATGTTGATCATCAATGCACTATGCATTCTTTTGATCTGTCTCGAAAAGATATCACTTTTGGCAACAAGGTGAGAAAGCTTTAAAAACTGAGTTGTATAAACTTCTGGCAAGCCAAGAGAGGAATTTAAGTTTGATTTTTCTCAAAAATAGGTTTCCAAATCTGGGAGAATAAGGTGAGGATCTGGATGAACACAACAGGCCAAGCAACATCTTCAGAGCAGGAAAGGTGATGTTTCAGGCCTAGATCCTTCATCAGAAATCAGGGAGGGGAAGAGAGTTCCCCGCTGTGGCCTCTTCTACATTGGGGAAACCAAGCGGAGGCTTGGGGACTGCTCTGCAGAACACCTACGCTCGGTTCGCAATAAACAGCTGCACCTCCCAGTTGCGAACCATTTCAACTCCCCCTGCCATTCCTCAGATGACATGTCCATCCTGGGCCTCCTGCAGTGCCACAACGATGCCACCCGAAGGGTGCAGGAACAGCAACAGCAACTCATATTCCGCTTGGGAACCCTGCAGCCCAATGGTATCAGTGTGGATTTCACAAGCTTCAAAATTTCCGCTCCCCCTACCGCATCCCAAAACCAGCCCAATTCATCTTGGTCTCCATAACCTGTTCTTCCTCTTACCTACGCGCTCCTCCCACCTCGAGCCTGCACCCCCATTTCCTACCTACTAACCTCATTCCGCCTCCTTGACCTGTCTGTCCTCCCTGGACTGACCTATCTCCTCCCTACGTCCCTACCTACAGTTATCTTTGCTGGCTCCATCCCCGCCTCTTTAACTTGTCCGTCACCTCCCCACCTATCTTCCCCTCTATCCATCTTCGATCCGCCTCCCCCCATCCCTATTTATTTCAGAACCCTCTCCCCATCCCCCCTTTTCTGATGAAGGGTCTAGGCCCAAAACGTCAACTTTCCTGCCCCTAAGATGCTGCTTGGCCTGCTGTGTTCATCCAGCTCCATAACTTGTTATCTCAGATTCTCCAGCATCTGCAGTTCCCATTATCTCTTCCAAATCTGGTCCTTGTAGAAAAGCTGTTTGCACACATGGGTGTTTGTGCTCCTGAGATGCTGCTTGGCCTGTGTTCATCCAGCTTCACACTTTATTATCTTGGATTCTCCAGCATCTGCAGTTCCCATTATCACTGCACACCTGAGTTGGTTGCCTTTCAAAGTTAGTTGCACCAACTGTTATTAATGGAGAGTATGATCAAGAAACTTTCAGTGCATATGTATAGTGGCTTGAGA